>NC_134501.1:39006883-39094383 GCF_040206685.1 Ascaphus truei | reverse complement strand
TCTCCAGTGTATGGTGTATGTAGGATTGGTTGCTGTGTGTTGTTGCTGCATGTGCTGGGCGCAGTGTGTGCAGCGTGTGTGAATGTCTGCAGGCTGACGGTGAGAGCTGTGTGTCTGCCGCAGGCTGTTAGGAGTAGCGAGTAGCTAGATGTTAGGGAGGATTAGGGACTTGGGTAGCTAGGGGAGTGGGGCAGGTTATTACTCCGCAGGCCCTAGGAGATTCCCCAAGCCACCCCAGGTTGCGGTTCATCAGGGACAGGCCCTAGGTTAGGGTTCCTGTCATGTTAGGGTTAGTTAGGGATAGATAGGGATAGCGGCGGTTGCTGTTCCCGTGATTCGGTTGCTGTTACCGTGAGACGGTGGGACCCTCGTTGGGGTTCCTGGAGAAGTACCTGGATAGGATCAGACGGATGCATCGCACGTCTGAACCTTTGAGAAGAGTGTTGCAGGCCCGAGCATCGGAGTGCTCGGAAGGTACCTCTGAATTATATGTGCACCAACAGGCCTATTAGTTCATAGTGACTGCGCAGTCACCCACGACCTCGGTAGGAGTACGGGACATTGGGTGTGGGGGATTACAGGACACTGGGTGGGAACGCCAGACATTGGGCCTGAGGTGATAAGGTTATGATGTTATGTAATGTGTGATATGTGTGTTAGTAAAGTCATATAGTTAATATACATGATGTTGTGTAAGTGATTATTATTGTGATTGTCCTGCGAGGAACCACTCCCCCTCTGGTGGGAGCCATCGCAGGTGGAGGCGCTGTACCGAGAAGATGTTGTAAGTGATCACCCCTAGTATAATTACCCCAGGTTCCCCGTGGCGGAAGCTCGGCCCTCCTGTGAGCCAACAGGTAATGCACCACACCTGAGTAACCTTGTATGTTTCCTGCCCCCACACCGTGTGATCTGCGATTGGGTGGGGGAAACCCCGTTACATTTGGAGGCGCTGCTGAGATTGACCTGGGGTGCCCTGTTTTCATTTTTTTCTAAATTGTGCTATTTTTGTTCGCCATGAAGAAGTCACGTGCTGATTTCCCGGCCGTGCGGGAAAATATTGCAGACTGTCCGAGCTTGGCGGGAAATCCTAAGCCCCGCCCCCGCCAACTGAATAACTCTGTGTCGAGCCAGAGTCACTCAATGAAAGAGTGTGCTGCCCCTCCTTCAGATTCCACCAGGGGGAGCAAGCACTGTGAGCCTTCACCCGTAACTGCTGTCTCCATCAAAGAAAGTACTGGGGGCAAAGAAAATTGCTCGCCGTCATATGGACTCTGGCCGACGAAGGCTGGGGCCGTATCCTTTTTGTTGTGTCCGTGTATGATAGAATCGTTGAGTCCGTCGGGTAGTATGAACTTTGCTGTTTTGACGTGCCTGATAAGAGGGCAGCTGGAAAACGCAAACGAGGATGGGTGCCGGGAATGTTTCTGTAACAACGGTGACTGCTCCTTTTGTAAATTGGCCTGGGGACGCATATGTGGCTGCTGCAGGATACCGACTCTGCAACCCGTGCCGTTGGCGGTTACAGGACAGTCCGAGGAAGAGGGCACTGTGGCCGACATAAATGAAATAGACTCTTGGTTTCCTGATAAGGGTGATGAAACAGACTGTAAGGGAGTACACCCCAATGTGTATGTGGCCTGGCACGCGCCAGGAGTGAAAGCCCTTACATTAATGTGCACATGCCTGCAAAAAGCTTATGTCCAAGGAGCCGACCTATTTCAGCTACCGCTGGATTTCAAGACCGGCACCGTGGATGGAGAACTGAACATACAGTATTTTAGCCCCACATGTGACTGTTCTAGAGCGGCATTGGCGTGGGAGCCTCAATGTGAAGATTGCGGTGCCTGGTTCTTAAAACCTATTGTGCCCCAGCCTGAAGAGCCGGTCAGTATAACTAACCCATCTACCCTTCTCATAGACATTTCGGAGGGCCAGTGCGCCCAAGTGAACCTTCTAGACCTGGTTCCTGAGCAGGAACCACAGAACCCGGATCAGCCCATCCTGGAGCCGAGCAACACGTTGGCGGAGGATCCGATCATGATGTTGCCAGCGGACAAGGTTGAATTCCCATCGGTGGCGATGCGCCGACCGGCGAACCACCCCAGCAGTGAGACAGAGGAATCACAGGGTATGGTGTATATACCCCCACCTTCTTCTAGTGAATCCAGCGACCCGTCACTTGTGGTGATGCGCCTGCCGGCGGACCACTTTAGTGACACCAATGAACACACTATCTCGGCGAATGCAGAGCCTGCTGTGAGCCCGTGTGCCCTAGAGGAAGTGTGTCCCGATGTTGCGGACCCTGCTGTGGGCCCGTGTGCCCTACAATGGTCAGTCCGACCTACTACAGAGGTACCATCGATCCTAGGCTTGGGACCAGTACCTACAGACGACAAGGGTGAGTCGACTGCCCCAGCGGTGTTGGGGGTGAGCCTCCAGGTGACCGCGGAGCACGATGGCTCCTTAAGTCTGGTCGCCCGGGCGAAGGGCTCCCCTCTGCATCGCGTCCTGGTGGAGGTGTCCTCATTGGAAGGTAGCTGTCCAGAGAAGAGAGTGGACCAGTGTCTACCGTCGATCCTTCCGGAAGAAGGGAAGCCCATCGTCAGCCAGCAGAGTGGTAAGGAACCCCCTTGTTCCCCACCGACTCCGATGGAGGTGGCCGTGAAGAAGGCCAAAGCTACGGTTCCTGAGCGGAGTGTGAGCCTGTGTGCTCCGACGCAAGTGGTCCCAGAACTGGGATCCAACGCTCCCGAAGTTCGAGTCAGTGAGTGGACTGTCCCAGAAGAATTGGGGACAGGTCCCGATACCGCCAAGGTGGGAACTGACAGCGTCCCCGAGGACCTGTTGGCCACCGTGAATCACCGCAGGGGTAAGGTGTCTACTCTTTTCCCCCTGCCAGGTGAAACCGAGACATTGTCCCGTGCTAGCTTCTCAGTGGAAGCCTCACAAAAATATGGGGACAAAGACTGTGTGGAGAGAGATCCAGGGAGACTGGCCTCCTTTAAGCCCAAAAAGGAGCGCCCCATTCCTCAGGTAGTGGACCGCGGGAAAGGTCCTGGCCTCCTGGTCTACCGCATCCAAGCCGCGGATGACCGGGTAAAGGCCTGCTTAAAAGACGTTGTGCTACTCCTTCCACCAGGGGGAGGAAGTAGCGAAGAGCCAGTGACTGTTTCCCCAGAGCGTGCTCAACAGGAGATTTTGCTGGGGGAGGCTCACGGGCGCAAAAGTGAGGTACCCCCACATGTTCAGTTCGGGCCACCCCACACATGGTCTCAGCCAGTCTCGGGTATTAATTGGTGTGATATGCCCTGTAATTTTTCATTGTGTGAAAGTGTACCAATTATGCCATGCCATTTTTCAGTGTGTAAACTTATGTCAAGGTATGTCGTTCCCCAAGCGAGGGCGTTGGATTTTCACCAGGGGGAGAGTGTAAGGGGGTCACCCCCGGTTCCCCTGATTTTCCTTTTCCCCCTGCCTTACCCCTGTGGCAGTGGGGGAAGGGGACGGCGACTTCTCCTGGAGGGCACCGCCCTCTTGGTTTTGGCGCGAGCTTCGCCCATGCGCAGTAAAGATCGCGCACGCGGTCCCCATAGAAAAGAGCTTTGCCAAGGACTACAATTCCCAGCAGCCTCTGGGGACTGCACTTTCGCCCTTGTCACAGGCAGCATTGAAGCCAATAGAGCTGGCAGATTCTCATGCTGCAGAGTTGCAACAATGTTGTGTGCAGACAGGGTTTTTGTCAGTTGCAGCACGTTAGGCAGTCAGGAAGAAGCAGAGCAAGGAGGCAGACAAGGGAAGGAGGTAGGGTACGGGAGAGAGGGATCCCCTGAACTAGCCAGCACCCCCTTGGCCCAAGATAGCTCTAGTTATCCCATATAGTGAGTTTTGCCAGGGATGCCCTAGAGTAAGGGACCCTGTCACTCAGGTTAGTCAGTTGTTAGTGGGAGTCAGGACTGGGCCTCGTTAGGGGAGTAGGCAGACGCTTAACCCCTTAGGCCCCAGATAGACTCTCCCTCTCCAGTGTATGGTGTATGTAGGATTGGTTGCTGTGTGTTGTTGCTGCATGTGCTGGGCGCAGTGTGTGCAGCGTGTGTGAATGTCTGCAGGCTGACGGTGAGAGCTGTGTGTCTGCCGCAGGCTGTTAGGAGTAGCGAGTAGCTAGATGTTAGGGAGGATTAGGGACTTGGGTAGCTAGGGGAGTGGGGCAGGTTATTACTCCGCAGGCCCTAGGAGATTCCCCAAGCCACCCCAGGTTGCGGTTCATCAGGGACAGGCCCTAGGTTAGGGTTCCTGTCATGTTAGGGTTAGTTAGGGATAGATAGGGATAGCGGCGGTTGCTGTTCCCGTGATTCGGTTGCTGTTACCGTGAGACGGTGGGACCCTCGTTGGGGTTCCTGGAGAAGTACCTGGATAGGATCAGACGGATGCATCGCACGTCTGACCCTTTGAGAAGAGTGTTGCAGGCCCGAGCATCGGAGTGCTCGGAAGGTACATCTGAATTATATGTGCACCAACAGGCCTATTAGTTCATAGTGGAGGTGGAGGGTTGGTCAGCGCACGGGATTTTGCTCAAACGTAGAGATAAGAGGATAGGAAGATATGGAACACGGTATTAGTGTTTTAGTAATCGAACGGTACAATACAGCCAAAAGAACTTTGGAATTAAAAATGTATGAAAAATATATTTTTAAAATAGCTTAAAACTCTTTGGAATTAAAGAACCTTGGTAATTAAAAGTATGAAAAAATATATTCTAAAATAGCTTAAAAATCCTTAAATAAAATCCTTAAATAAAATTTAAATGGAATTGTGTGGTTTTTTTGTGAACAGAAGCAGAATACGTGCTATATGTGGATGACTAACAGGGTGTGTTTATATAGCCTGTTGTTGGTCTGAGGTAAAAAGGGGATAATGGGGCTGGTTAGCAGAGTTTAATGCGCAGTCTTTCCTTCACGGAATGCTGCTAAAAACAATAGCTTTCTCACCCTCCTGGTGGGGGCAGTACGTGAGTTGCTTCTCTCCCGGGGGCCCAAATAGGAAGAAAAGGGCCGAACTCGGTGAGTGAGCAAAATAGAATTTATTAGGTACAGAAAACAAAGTCAAAATAACACTCACGGTACAGCTTTAAAACAGCCCAGCATCAGCCTGATCGTCCGGTGATATTCCTCTCACCAGTACAGCTCCCGTGGTCGCGTCCGACGGCGGGACTGGAAGAGGAGGTCTTACCGGATGTCAGCAGGCTGGCTGGGTCCTTCAATCAATGGGCTCCGGCAGGGAACAACTAGTTTCGCAGAATGCTTCGTCAGGAACCTGACGAAGCATTATTGCGAAACTAGTTGTTCCCTGCCGGAGCCCATTGATTGAAGGACCCAGCCAGCCTGCTGACATCCGGTAAGACCTCCTCTTCCAGTCCCGCCGTCGGACGCGACCACGGGAGCTGTACTGGTGAGAGGAATATCACCGGACGATCAGGCTGATGCTGGGCTGTTTTAAAGCTGTACCGTGAGTGTTATTTTGACTTTGTTTTCTGTACCTAATAAATTCTATTTTGCTCACTCACCGAGTTCGGCCCTTTTCTTCCTATTTGGGCCCCCGGGAGAGAAGCAACTCACGTACTGCCCCCACCAGGAGGGTGAGAAAGCTATTGTTTTTAGCAGCATTCCGTGAAGGAAAGACTGCGCATTAAACTCTGCTAACCAGCCCCATTATCCCCTTTTTACCTCAGACCAACAACAGGCTATATAAACACACCCTGTTAGTCATCCACATATAGCACGTATTCTGCTTCTGTTCACAAAAAAACCACACAATTCCATTTAAATTTTATTTAAGGATTTTATTTAAGGATTTTTAAGCTATTTTAGAATATATTTTTTCATACTTTTAATTACCAAGGTTCTTTAATTCCAAAGAGTTTTAAGCTATTTTAAAAATATATTTTTCATACATTTTAATTCCAAAGTTCTTTTGGCTGTATTGTACCGTTCGATTACTAAAACACTAATACCGTGTTCCATATCTTCCTATCCTCTTATCTCTACGTTTGAGCAAAATCCCGTGCGCTGACCAACCCTCCACCTCCACTGCAACTACAAGAAGATTCCGGGCTTTATCTTCTCTACTGGTCCAGCTGCAGAAAACAACAAGGGCAAGTATACACTACCCTTTCTTTGGTTACACACTACCACACAGGCAACATCACAAGCCTATACAAATAGGGAGCGCCCCAACCTCTTTTCTTTTTGTCCTATTAGTTCATAGTGACTGCGCAGTCACCCACGACCTCGGTAGGAGTACGGGACATTGGGTGTGGGGGATTACAGGACACTGGGTGGGAACGCCAGACATTGGGCCTGAGGTGATAAGGTTATGATGTTATGTAATGTGTGATATGTGTGTTAGTAAAGTCATATAGTTAATATACATGCTGTCGTGTAAGTGATTATTATTGTGATTGTCCTGCGAGGAACCACTCCCCCTCTGGTGGGAGCCATCGCAGGTGGAGGCGCTGTACCGAGAAGATGTTGTAAGTGATCACCCCTAGTATAATTACCCCAGGTTCCCCGTGGCGGAAGCTCGGCCCTCCTGTTAGCCAACAGGTAATGCACCACACCTGAGTAACCTTGTATGTTTCCTGCCCCCACACCGTGTGATCTGCGATTGGGTGGGGGAAACCCCGTTACATATATATATATATATATGTAAAGCATGTATGTAAAGCGAAAATGTACTTAAAGTGAAACACTACCTTTTTTCCACTTATCGATGCATGTACTGTACTGCAATCGTCATATACGTGCATAACTGATGTAAATAATGCATTTGTAACAGGCTCTATAGTCTCCCCGCTTGTGCACAGCTTTGGTACAGGTAGGGAGCTGGTATTGATGTTCAGAACGTGCTGACAGGCGCATGTGTGAGCTGCCATTTGCCTATTGGGCGATATGTCCTTACTCGCGAGTGTACTTAAAGTGAGTGTCCTTAAACCGGGGTATGCCTGTATATATATACAGTGTTCGACAAATCACCCAAAAATCTACTCGCCCAACCAAAAAATCTACCCGCCCACTTAGTCCCGCCCCTAGTCCCGCCCCCAAACCCCGCCCCTAGTCCCGCCCCCAACACCCACTCCTAGTCCCACCCCCAACCCCGCTTTAAATAAAATATATAAATAAAATACATTTAATAAATTCCTAGTCAGAACAACCATTTGTTTTTGACATAAATGTATTTATTGTATTACATTATACTACAATTAGTCCTTGTTACGTGTATGTGTGTGTAAATGTCGGATCTAGAAATAAAAGCCAGGTGTGAATGACTAGTTTCCTGAACCCAATAACCAGCAATCCATCTGGGATCTTAACTGATCCGCAGTCCCTCAATGTCCAGGTACCCTCATTCCCGCAATGTTATACATTGGAGGGGATGTGTTCCCTACCTGTCTTCTGGTTTAGGGGGGTTCCAATGTTTTCCGAGTGAAGCTTGAGTCAGATCTGGAAGAAAGCAGTATAGGTTATTTTGGTGTAGTATAGGGCAGTTAAGATATATAGGGTAAGTAAGATATCCAGATCCAGAGTGTGAGGAGAGTGTGGGTGACAGAGAGAGAGAGAGAGAGAGAGAGAGAGAGAGGGAGAGAGAGAGAGAGAGAGAGGAGAGAGAGAGAGAGGGAGAGAGAGGGAGAGAGAGAGTGTGGGAGAGAGAGGGAGAGTGAGAAAGAGTGGAGAGAGAGAGAGAGTGTGCGGGAGAGAGAGAGTGTGCGGGAGAGAGAGAGTGTGCAGGAGAGAGAGAGTGTGCGGGGGAGAGAGAGAGTGCGGGGGAGAGAGAGAGAGTGCGGGGGAGAGAGAGAGTGTGGGAGAGAGAGAGTGAGTGCAGGGGGAGAGAGAGTGCAGGGAGGAGAGAGAGAGAGTGCAGGGAGAGAGAGTGCAGGGGGAGAGAGAGATTGCAGGGGGAGAGAGAGTGTGGGGGAGAAAGAGAGAGAGAGAGTGTGGGGGGGTTGAGAGAGAGAGTGTGGGGGGGAGGGAGAGAGTGTGGGGGGGAGAGAGAGAGAGTGTGTGGGGGGAGAGAGAGAGTGTGGAGGGGAGGAGGAGGAGAGTGTGTGGGGGAGAGAGAGAGTGTGTGGGGGAGAGAGAGAGTGCGGGAGAGAGAGAGAGAGAGAGTGAGTGCAGGGGGAGGAGAGAGAGAGTGCAGGAGGGGAGAAAGAGAGTGCAGGGGGAGAGAGAGTGCAGGGGGAGAGAGAGAATGCAGGGGGAGAGAGAGAGAGAGTGCCAGGGGGAGAGAGAGTGTGGGGGAGAGAGAGAGAGAGAGTGGGGGTTTGAGAGAGAGAGTGTGGGGGGGGAGAGAGAGAGAGAGTGTGGGGGGGGAGAGAGGAGAGAGAGTGTGGGGGGGGAGAGAGAGAGAGAGTGTGGGGGGGAGAGACGAGAGTATGGGGGGGAGAGAGTGTGTGAGAGAGAGAGAGTGTGGGGGGGAGAGAGAGAGAGTGTGTGGGGGAGGAGAGAGAGAGTGTGTGGGGGAGAGAGAGAGTGCGGGGAGAGAGAGAGAGAGTGTGGGGGAGAGAGAGAGAGTGGGAGAGAGAGAGAGTGAGTGCATGGGGAGAGAGAGAGAGTGTAGGGGGAGAGAGAGAGAGTGCAGGGGGAGAGAGAGAGAGTGCAGAGGGAGAGAGAGAGAGTGCAGAGGGAGAGAGAGAGCGTGCAGGGGGGGAGAGAGAGAGAGTGCAGGGGGAGAGAGAGAGAGTGTGTGGGGAGAGAGAGAGTGTGTGGGGGAGAGAGCGAGAGAGTGTGGGAGAGAGAGAGAGAGTGTGGGGGAGAGAGATAGTGTGGGGGAGAGAGAGAGAGAGAGAGTGGGGGAGAGAGAGAGTGTGGGGGAGAGAGAGAGAGTGTAGGGGAGAGAGAGTGTGGGGAGAGAGAGAGAGTGTGGGGGGGAGAGAGAGTGTGGGGGGAGAGAGAGATAGTGTGGGGGAGAGAGACGAGAGTGTGTGGGAGAGAGAGAGAGTGTGGGGGAGAGAGAGACAGTGTGGGGGAGAGAGAGAGAGTGTGGGGGAGAGAGGAGACTGTGAGGGAGAGAGAGTGTGGCGGAGAAAGAGTGTGGGAGAGAGAGAGAGTGTGGGGGAGAGAGAGAGTGTGTGAGGGAGAGAGAGAGAGAGAGAGAGTGTGGGGGAGAGAGTGTGGGGGGGTAGAGGGAGAGGGAGAGGGAGGGGAGACTGACTGACTGACTGGGTAGGTGACTGACTGACTGGGTAGGTGACTGACTGACTGACTGGGTAGGTGACTGACTGACTGACTGACTGGGTTGGTGACTGACTGACTGGACTGACTGACTGGGTAGGTGACTGACTGACTGACTGGGTAGGTGACTGACTGACTGACTGGGTGGGTGGGTAGGTGACTGACTGACTGGTTGGGTGGGTAGGTGACTGACTGACTGGGTGGGTGGGTAGGTGACTGACTGGGTGGGTAGGTGACTGACCTGACTGGGTGGATGGTAGGTAACTGACTGACTGGGTGGGTGGGTGACTGACTGGGTGGGTGGGTGACTGACTGGGTGGGTGACTGGGTGGGTGGGTAGGTAGGTGACTGGGTGGGTGGGTAGGTGACTTAGGTGACTGACTTTTGGGTGGGTGTATAGGTGACTGACGACTGGGTGGGTGGGCAGGTGACTGACTGACTGGGTTGGTGGGTAGGTGACTGACTGACTGGGTTGGTGGGTAGGTGACTGACTGGGTGGGTAGGTGATTACTTGTGTTCTCTCTCTCTCCCCCCCCTACACACACCACACACACTCCCCTACAACCCCCCTCACACACACACACACAAACACCCACACTCTCCTCACCCCCACTACTCACATCACTCCCCCTCCCCCCCCTACACACACATATCTCTCCTCTCCCCCCCCCCCCTACACCACTGTGGGATCGCTGTGTCTCCAGAGTCTCTGTGACAGCCATGGAAGCGGCAGTCCGGGTGTCGCCCTCGGCCTCGGCGGCTGTCGTTGTGGGTCCACCGGGAGTCAGTGAGGGGTTCCGGACACAGGGGAGAGAGGAGTGGGGGGGCTAGTGATGCGGCAGGTACCGGGTGTCAGTGAGGGGGTCAGACCCGCTGGGGACATGGGGGCAGCGGCAGCCTCAGCTCAGTTGCTGTCGGTGAAGGAGGAGACCATCTTCTCACGACGGGCTGAGCTGCCACGCGGGGTCACGGAGGCCGGGGACACGGAGTTGGAGGTGAGATCGGGAGTGAGTGGGGAGATTTGGGGTGTCAGGGGGAGATTGGGTGAGGGGGGGGTCATGGAGTCCGGAGAGATTGGGGTGAGGGGGGGTCACGGAGGCGGGAGTGATTGGGGTGAGGGGGGGTCACGGAGGCCGGGAGAGATTGGGGTGAGGGGGGAGGGTCACGGAGGCTGGGAGAGATTGGGGTGAGGGGGGGTCACGGAGGCTGGGGAGAGACTCTGGGGTGAGGGGGGGACGACGGAGGGCTGGGAGAGATTGGGGTGAGGGGGGTCACGGAGGCTGGGAGAGATTGGGGTGAGGGGGGGTCACGGAGGCTGGAGAGATTGGGTGAGGGGGGGTCACTGAGGCCGGAGAGATTGGGGTGGGGGGGGAGAGGTGGCGGGTGGCTCGATGGAAGTGGAGGCGACAGATGGCCCAGCAGGGGCCAGAGGCACGACAGGCGCGGAAGGGACTGGCGGCCGGAAGGGGGAGGAGTGAAAGCATGAGGAGGAAGTATAGTACTTACTGAGAGGCGGAGGAGGAGGGAAGGCACTGCTCAGAGAGCGGAGGCGGGGTAATCTCCCCCAACAAAGTGAACCCGCCTCTGGCTTTTTTTTTTTTCTCCAGCGCAAGCGCGTGAAAAACAGCAGCGCGAGCGGGGGAAACTTAAAAAAACAAACACGTGTGCTGCTTGGGCCATTATTTACTCGACCGGAGGTGAAATCCTCTCGCCCCAGGCGTGTAAATGTATATGATTGTCAGACACAATATATATAGAGAGAGGTCAGGGATCGTATTATCTGAGAGAGGTCAGGGATCGTATTATCTCTGAAGGAGACAACTTTGGGGTGATTGATGAGCATGCTATGCCTCACAAATATCAGGTGCTGTCAGAAATACTATTACCATCCACACCTGACATAACTAATGCCCCTATGAATAATCCTAACCAGAGACTCTTGGGAGCCATTTCTAAGGTTGTTCGCCCTGACCAGATTAAAGATCATACAATTCTGTCATCCTCCTCTCCTTCTTTTTTTTAGAGCAGAGCCGTTTATATCAAACATAAAGAGCGGAGAAAATGTATCCACTTTGGTAACAAAAATACAATTCCACACCCCACCCTTCAAGGGGGTTAAAAAGATGATCAGAGGTTCTCGAAGAGGGAGATTTATACAGCAAAAATAGATCAAATCCCTAAAGGATATTCCGGAACCTAGTAGCATTTATAATCTCTCTATACATATTTTGACCCAGTGCCAATTGTTACTATTGAGCATGAGGTTGCATTTTGCCCCAAGGTCTGAGCCCAGAGCGTTTGATCTCTTTGTTGATTTGAATAGTTTTATACGTAAATTAACTTTGAAGCGCTTTTTTTCTATACAATCTGAAAAAATCTCTGAGGCGATCCCCGAACTCAGTAGTCAAGAGGCACTCTGTATAAATGCACTCACTGATCTTATGGTTGATTCCCTATTCACGTGGAAGGCACTCTTCTCCCTAACACTAATATAGTGGTAGGGGAAGACTGGCTTGAACTCCTGGATGAGCCATCTATTGACAATTTCACACACACCTCACTGAAACCAAAGTCCTTGTTCTACCATTATCAATCTAAGGGTAGCTACATTGATACATTTTATTCACTTGTATTAAAGGACTTTGAGCAACTTTGTTTGGATTCCCCCTATATTAAGGGGAATCTCAGTAGGGGTGAGAACAGTGCTCTGGTTGAACTACAAGAGTTGGAGAGCATAGTTATCAGACAAGCGGAAAAGGGCAGTGCTGTCGTCATTCAGGATCGGGACGAATACATTGCTGAAGCACTACGTCTCCTGTCTGACTCTGGTTCCTATTGCTCTCTGGCTCTTGATCCTACACCAGCTTCCAATTACAGTTAAACTATTTGCTTAAGAAGGGATTGGATGATAATATACTCACTAAAAACGAGTTTACATTTCTTTATGTCTCCAACCCTTGCATCCCCATTTTTTACCATCTGCCTAAAGTGCACAAACGCTTACTCAACCCTCCAGGTAGGCCCATCATCTCAGGGGTGGAGTCGATGACATCGGGGGTGTCCAGATATGTTGACCACTGTTTACAACCATATGTGGTCAACCTCAGATCATATCTCCGTCAGACCCTTCATGTCATCGATTCCATCTGCTCCATCAAATGGAAATCTACATATAGATGGGCCACCTGTGATGTTCAATCACTATGCACGTGTATAGGGTTTGAGCGCAGTTGAGCACTTTCTCTGCTCGGACGACAGATTTCTTCCGGCTCAACGTCTTTTCATTCTCAATATTATAGAATTCATTCTTAAGAACAACTATTTTATGTTTCGAGACATCTTCTATCTCCAGACATGTGGTACGGCCATGGGACCAGATTTTCCCCCAGCTATGCGAACCTTTTCATGGGGTTCTGGGAAACCAATTACATCTGGTCCAATGCACAGCTGGTGGCCAATCTGGTGTTCTATGGCCGCTACATTGACGACCTTATCATCTGGGATGGAGATGAAGACAGTCTCGAGTTAGCCTTTGACCAATTTAATAATAATAATTTGGGCCTTTCATTCACTTTTCACAGTCACCCCATTGAAATTATCTTCCTTGATCTTGTCCTATCAGTTGATACTAATCTGAACATACAGACAAAGGTCCACTTTAAGGAAGTGGCAGTCAATGGGTACTTGCACGCTGACAGTTGCCATTATTTGAAATGGCTTAATAATATTCCACTCAGTCAATTTTATAGACTTAGACGTAACTTCTCCTCTGATGAAATCTTTGAGGAGCAGTCACGTCTAATTATGTCTCAGTTTGCTGCAAAGGGATTTGACTGTGATACTGTCCAAATGTCATATTCCAAAGTCAGGGCTACCAGTAGAACAGAACTTTTGAAGAAATCTTTATCTAATCGTCAGAGCAGAGAGATGGACAAAATGGGTATTATTGGAAAAACTTCTGAATCTTGCAATAGTGGGGCTAAGTTTATTACTAAATTCAATGGTTATTCTGGTCGTATAACAAAGATTATCAATAATCACTGGAAAATACTTATGTGATCCTTATCTTAATAGATGTCTCACTCCCAGAGCACAAGTTGTGTTTCATAAAGCCCATCGTGTTAAACAACAAGTAGCACCTTTGTAAGCTTAGAGAGAGCTCTATGGTGGTTCATCCTCACATTCCTCTGTCTGTAATGTTAAATGTGGTCGATCAAGATGCACCATGTGTAAACATTTAACTATTTGCAGTTCCATTAAATCTTCTATGAATGGATTTGTACATCATCTCAAGAGTCAGATCAGTTGTCCAGCTACACATGTAGGGGTCTATGCACTAAGCAGCGAAAAAAAGCATTAGCCAGGTTTTGAACTAGCCATGTTTTTGGTGTGTTAAACTCGCTGTATGCTGTAAGGGCCAAATCCCTGGCGAATGAATGCGCCACCACCATTTGATAAAATGGCGAGTAACCTGTGGCGAGACGGCTGCCTGGCGAGAAGCTGCCGAGAAACCGTCCCCTGCCGAGATATGTCTGCAGCAGAGAGAGACCCGCTGCTCTCTCATCGGCACATTAAAAATATTTTATAAACCATTTTTATTGATACTGTAGATGTGCAGGGGGTCTCCGGAGCTGAACCGCATTGGTTTCAGGTCTGGGGACCCCCTGTTTCCCGAGATACAGGCCCCTTTATGAGGAGCCAGTATCCCTCTGCATTTAAAGGTCGGGATGGAGTTGGGATGGAGTTCCAACGGTCTGATTGGCTACCGTACCATGTGAGGCCGGCCATGTTTCTTTTAATGACGTCATCTTAAAGGCAATTGAAGCAAAGCCATTCTGATTGGCTGTGCTTTCATTGCCTTTAAGTGACGTCATCATTTTTTTTTTTATCGGCCAAAGCACATGGTTTTCACGGCCCAATCAGGGCCGTGGAAACCATGACGAAAATGTGACGTCATAGGCCTTTGAAGCCAGACGCCGAGGAGGAAGGACCTCCTAAAGAAGAAGAAGACAAGGGCGTGGCAGCAGATGGTAAGAAGACCCCGGAATAGAGCTGCAGCTAAAAAAAGGAGAATACAGATGAAGATGGATTACAACTAGATCCCCCTTGGATTGTTTTGTTTTATTATTTTAATGTTTATTATTTTCTGGTTTATTATTTTATGGGTTCCTGTTCGTGGATTGGTTCGCGAGTAAGCTGTTCAACGGGAGTTGGTGAGTGGGTGAAGTAATGGTAAGTGAACAAAAGAAATGTATTTTATGTAACTTGTTTTTTTTGGCTTTTTACATGTGTTGGGTTTTTTTTTGTACATCATTTCTTGCCACTGTATGTATTTATGTATGTATGTCTAGAGAGATATATACATACAGGGTAAAAAATGATTGTGTTTGAAAAGCTTGCTTTGCACTATTTTAAATGATTTTGGCTATGCTGCTATGCATAGATGTGTGTTGAATTCTGTATGGTTGAAAAATAAATATGTGTAAATTTTTTTAGATGACCAGAGTAGTCAAAAGGACTAGTAGTAAACTGGTGTGATTAAAAAGCAATAATATGTCTAGTACAAGCAGATAGCAGCAATTGGCAAGTAACATATTGAAGGGGATGTGGAGCAAGCAAGCAAGATATCATAGGGAAAAAGGCCAACAGTGGTGAATGTCAATGACAGTCCATTTGGCTGATGATAGCCCAGTAAGGAACAGTAAACACCCACTAGAGAATATCCCTTCTCAATGGTGATGTGGGTGTGTTGGGGACAAACCTGTTACATCTGTTGAAGCACGGAATAGACCTCCTCAGCGTGCAATGTTGTTATGATGCTGAAAGATCAATTCCCTCCTGTGGTACAAATTCACTTCCCACGTGTCAGACCTCAGTTTGAGATGAGACTTCCTGCATCTGAGTCCTTGCAACGGCACCGGATGTATATATGAAGATGGGTGCCTCTATCCCCAGATGTAAAGGAACAAGTGATCCTGGTTGCTTCCTGTTTGCTTCGCACAAAACGTTCCCGCGCCACTGCGTTGCTGCACTGCTACGTGATGACGTCCAACGCGTTTCGTCACTCTAGGTGACTTTCTCAAGGATAAGATTGTGGTAGCTGAAGTGGGTTAATAGCCACTGTAATTGCCACTAATTTATTTTATTTATTTATAAAATATTTTACCAGGAAGTAATACATTGAGAGTTACCTCTCGTTTTCAAGTATGTCCTGGGCACAGAGGAAAACAAATAATACATGGTTACAAGTACAGTTACATTAAATATGTAATATATATACATATATTATTAAGCGCACCCTCAACCCCCCCCCCCCCGCAAGCCCTAAACAAACAACAAGGGCAAAATCCCCCCTTCACCCACCCCCGCTAGCCACAATAAACCTGGCAAGGCGGCTTAACCCCTTCATTGCCTTAGAGGTTAGCCGCTAAGATAATGAAGTGGCCTTTAAATGCATTTTTCCTGCCTCGAATGCATGCCGGGGGGCTCCGGTGCTGGTATTAATGGTATCAGCTCAGGAGACCCCCGGCATCAATCCCTGCCAGGAAAAAGGCCTGAATTTTTTCTAAGTGCGAATCCGCCGCTCATCAGCAGCCTCTCACCATCAACTTGCCTACTTTTTGTGGCGTGCCGGATTCGGCATAAAAACTGGCACTTCTTTTTCTTCTGTTTTCTGTTTACATTTGGTCAGGCTTGACCACACAGAAGCTTTGCCTACAGTATTCCGTACAGACTGACCCTATGCTATAATCTATTGATGCTCATATTATTCACTTGCTACATGTATTTAATCCTTTTTTTACACTACACATATATTGAATTAATTTGCACATTTTAACACTACCATTCACTCACTAGCGCTATTAATTGTTTCTGTGTTTATGTATATATATATATATATATATATATATATATATATATAATATATATATATAGCGCAACTGTAAATATTCCTGTATATTCATTTGCATGTCTTAGACAGGTCTGCAACCCTGTCTTTCACCATTATCACACAGCAAACAGCACTTCCACTGCAGCAAGGGATTCTGGGAAATGACATGCAAATGAGCACACAGTGCCACTTTTTATCTCATGCTCACATTACATGAGCAACCCTTAGCCAATGCATGCTGATTTAAACACAGCTTTTAAGCAAGGACTTGGGAGATGCAAAGTCAGTTAACCCACTCACAGACATGTTTCAACCTTTATGGGTATCATCAGTGTGAGGTTGGCTTGCTGACATTTGCTCAAATGAGATAAGAGTAGGTAATCACCACCACTATTAAGGTTATGGTGGGTAAAAAAAAGTGACTAAAACCCTCCACAGTAAAGCATAAAGCAACTGTAACTATATATATATATATATATACATATATATATATATATATATATATATATATATATATATATATATATATATATATATATATATAATGTAGTATAGTCCATCTCATGAGATCTGTATAATCTTTAAACACCTGTTTAGATTGAGATGATGGGTACAATGTTTAAACGTGTTTTTCCATCACTGTATGCATATATGTTGAATTCTTATCTATCAGCAGAATAGTTTTACTAGGTTTTCCACTGTCGCAGTACTCCGGCCAGAGGGGCCGCTGTTCCAAAAGTTGTAGCCTAGTTCAGATGTCATGCTGGAGGGAAGAGGTGTGGATACTTTGAGGTTTATAGATCCCGCCCCTGTCCCCCTCGACCTCCTGTCCATATTACACTGACTATATGACGCTTCAAATGTGAGCAAATACACACTCAGTCAATCAAGACATCTGATACGGACAAAGACCATACTCTGACCCCATCACATTCTGTATGACACTCCTGATGGAACTTTACATTGCATCGACTTGAGCTTTACGCTCATATATATTCACATATATCCTGAAAAGGTTCAAATCTGAAGCAGACATGTTTGGGATTTGTTTCCTATCTGTTTCTTGCATATATTTATAGCAGCGGCTATATCTGTGTATCTTTTTTTATATTGCGCCCACAGCTGTACTCTGCGCGTTATAAGAGAGACAATATAGTACAGGGAATTCTAATACATAAGTGCAAGAAACAAGATCAAACAATAGGAAAGAAAATCACGGCCCCCGGAGAGCGTACAAGCCATATAAAGATGTCCATAACTCCACGATGTCAAGAGTACTTTTTGCATTTCGCTAGCATTCTGGTGTGAGAACTTACTTACAGGGCCACCAACAGAAATCATGGGGCCCAGGACATGAAAGGAGCAACCCCCACCCCCCCGAACCCATAGCGCACCTACCGCGAAAAAATATTTTTTACTTAACTGTTTTCTTATTGTGATAAAGAAAAAGACATTACAATACAACATGTTTATTTTTATATTTTCAACAAAAGACAGGTGACTGCCTGTCTGGGTGGGTGAGAGACTGGGTGGGTGAGTGAGTGACTGGGTGGGTGAGTGACTGGGTGGGTGAGTGACTGGGTAAGTGAGTGAGTGGGTGACTGGGTGAGTGACTGAGTGACTGGGTGGGTGACTTTGACTGGTTGGGTGGGTTGGGTGACTGGGTGGGTGACAGATGGTGACTGAGTGTGAGTGGGTTAGTGAGTGGGTGGGTTAGTGAGTGGGTGGGTTAGTGAGTGGTGGGTTAGTGAGTGGGTGGGTTAGTGAGCAAGTGCATGCATGGGTGGGTGGGAGAGTGCGTGGGTGGGAGAGTGCGTGCGTGGGTGGGAGAGTGTGTGCGTGGGTGGGAGAGTGCATGCGTGCGTGCGTGGGTGGGAGAGTGAGTGACTGGGTTAGTGACTGGGTGGGTGGGTATGACAGTGACTGGGTGGGTGGTGTGACAGTGACTGGGTGGTGGGTGACAGTGACTGGGTGGTGGGTGACAGTGACTGGGTGGTGGGTGACAGTGACTGGGTGGTGGGTGACAGTGACTGGGTGGTGAGTGACAGTGACTGGGTGGTGAGTGACAGTAACTGGGTGGTGGGTGACAGTGACTGGGAGGGGTGAGTTGAGTGGGTGACCTACCTTGACCGGGTGGGTGCTGCTTCCTGATTCCTTGCCGCTTCCCCCCCTGCCTCCGATGTCCCCTTGGCAGCTGCCCGAGGCAGGAGGCGGGCACGGGGGGGAGGGTGTGGGAGGTGGGCTTGGGGAGCGCACGGGAGGTGGGCTCGGGGGGTGCATGGGAGGTAGGTAGCTGGGGGGAGGCGCGAGATGCCGGGTGGCTGCTGATGGGTTGGCGCATGGGGCAGGAGTCGCACGTGGGGGATGCAGGTTTGGCGCTTCCCCGTCCTCCGTCCCACATTGAGGGGCGGGGGATCGAGGAAGCGAGGGGGGGGGTCGACGAAGCGAGGGGGGGAGAGGGCTGGGCCAGGCCCACAGACAGGGCCCACAGGCAGCAGGCAGGGCCCACAGGCAGCAGGCAAGACACCCTGTGGGACCTCGGCTCTGCGCATGCGCAATCGCCGCCATTTTTTTTAAAAACTTTTTTTTTTTAAATATAACGGCCAGGGCCGCGCAGGGGGCCCGGCTGACTCACGGGGCCCGGGACGCCCGTACCTTTTGTCCCCTGCTGTTGGCGGCCCTGCTTACTTAGATGGTTCTGTAAGGAGGTTCTGATGGATTCAAGAAGGGCTGTTGATACTTTAAAATGTCTTTTTGTCCTGCCGTCCACAGAGCCAAGCGACAATCTACCTTTTAATACAACTAGGGAGAAAAACAGCAATGTTTTGATTAGGAGTTCATTTTTGATAATTACTATACTGCTTTTTGTATCAATTCTGCTTCAATATGTAATGAATACACATACTGCACTCTGACAACATGCTGTATTAGTTGTAGTTATAGTTCATTATTACGTAAGTGTCCCTATAAAATGTTGAGCAAAAATACATTTCTGCATGTCCACCTGGGAATCAGTTTAGCTGACTGTGCTTTTCTGCTCTTCATTGAAGTCTATTTTTATATTTGTGGTTTATATATGTTATTACTTTACATTATTATAATTCTACCTGCCAAATTCAATACTGTGGGATAAAATGTAGCAGTAATTCACGTCAGCTCATGTTTTCAATATAGCCTAGAAACTTTAATTCTGCTGTTATACTCAAAAATTAGATACACCATTAGTTTTGAAATAAAAGAAATGCATAGCGAAATGATAAAATATTTAATACATAGCAGTATTAAGGAAATCCTGGGTGGATAGATCTGTATATTCAGTTGAAACTAATACTATATATATTTTTCTGCAATTATTTTTCAGTAGGCTAAGTGGGAATCCACATGTTATATATTTGTTCCAGGTTACTTTGTGTAAGGAATCATGGTACCGCAGCTGCTGCTGCCTCCGCTGCCCCCGCTATCCATTTGCGCAACCTCGCTCTCCTTACAGAGCGCGCGCATACCCGCTCCTCTTGTGCACGCTCCACGGAGCTCAACTCCGCGCCCACCGGCGCATAATGCATTCTGCGAGCGCGGCCGCACGTGTGATGTCGCACCACGATCACGAGCCGCACGGCAAGTACTAATGACCTCCTTGTCTCCTGCGCCCTATTCCAGTCCTCGCTAGGACCGCACCTCCGTTCCTACCCCTCTCCTATTGGTTCCTGGTCCCTTAAATATCCGGTTCCAACTCACAGTCAGTGCTCAGCATAATTCCTTGTAGCCTAGTGCTTTCCAGTGTCTTGTGCCTGCTCTTTTCTTGTCTTTCAGTTGATACCTTGTTATTGACCCGGCCTGCCTGCGAACCCTCTCTGGAATTGGACTTCGGCATACCCTCGACCTCGTGTACCTCTCTAACCCTGAACTCGGCTCCACAGATACTGACTACGCTGCTCTCTCTAACCCCAGACCTTGGCTTACAGACTTTGACATTTCTGTTATCTCCTGCCCAGGACTCGGCGAGTATACCAACTAACTCTCTATCTACAGCCCAGACCCGGCAACGCTAACTACCACCCTCCGGGCACGCCTCTGCTGCTCTGGGTGTGTGGTATTATTCCTTCCCACCTCAGTATCGGGGTCTTGTCTGGTATGTGGGCAGCACGAGTGTTATACTTTGAGGTGGGCTGATCTGATGAAAGATATTATTAGGAATCTTTATGTTGGGATTTAATATACATGGTGAGCATGATGCTCAGGACGAGGTAGAACTTGTTTATGTTGCATATGGTAAACTTCAGGTTACATTTGCTCATAATGGAACATCTGGTCGCGGCCGTTTTCGCTGCAACCAATTGGCTGCCAGCGTTTGGCCGTGAAGGGATCCTCCACCACAACCGATCTGCCGTTGGAACCTCTGGTGCGGCCACTTCTAAGTTAAGTTTTACTGCTTAGGGTACTGGGTTAATTTAAGGGAAATTAGGGTAAGGGCTTAGGTTAGCGGTTATAGGGTAGGGGGTTTTAGAGTAAGAAACACATGTAGCTGTCGTGCACTCAGGAATGCGTTATAAAGATGCCGAGTGACTGTGTCTAAAGCGGGGGGAGGTTCAGCGGGGATTCCGTCAGGTTATAAATGCCTGTCATGGATATAACAGTGACACTGCAGTCACTCTCCTATATGGAAAGCTTTTCTAGCCCCGAGGGTCGGAGTACCGTCGGGGACCCGGTTATGGGATGCTGGAGGTAAGGAAAGAGCCATCTTACTTACTATAGAGCCTTCCTCGGATCCTGCTTCTATAATGAATGTAGACCGCACGTCCGCGTTGAAAGAAAAGCCCCTCCTCCCCCTTTCGTGGTGCCGCCAACAGCAGGATTGACAACAGCAAGGACAGCAAAGGTCAGGGCACTCAAACAGGATCAGGAACTGCCAAAAAGGCAAACAATCAAGTAAAAGGGGTGCCAGTATGTGCAAAAGTAAAAAAAAGGCTTTATTAGAACAAACGTAGGTGGCAAACAAGACAGAAACGTCCTCCCACGCGTTTCACACAAGTGTTGCGCTTTCTCAAGGAGTATGGACACAAAAATTCAGCACACATATATGCAAAGTGATTAGGCAAATCACTACAAACACAGCTGAAAGTGACGTCACAGAGTCATCACATGAAATTGATTAAAATAACGAACATCACTAAAGCTGAGACCTTGACTGATATCATATAGTATATGTGCTGTGTTAAAGTGAAAAAAAGGCGCTAGCTCCACTGGTGATCACTACCAATGAACAGTGACTATATACAAATCTAATGATACAAAAAAAGAAATACAGTGCACATGTGATAATTACGTGACTAAATGAGTTCAAAACCCCCCTGCTCAAACCCGGCTGGTAGGGACTGGTTCCACTGGTCCCTCAATTCGTGCAGGTTCGTGTGTATTCCAGGGGGAGCATGGAAGGGAAATAAAACAAAATATCTTCTAAGTGTAGACCGTTTGGTACTCAATGGATTAATACAATGATGTGTCTTGGCTCGTATGAATAGCCTACTCACAAGATGTAGATAAAATACGGGCAGTGTGACACAGTGGTCTCAGCGGAAAGGAACTCTTGATTCTTGATAAGGTGTGGACCCCCAATCTCAGCAGGACAGCATAATATATATGGGAGAAAGAGTATCCATAGTGCAGACCAATAATGTAAAAAACATAACTTTTATAGGGTTTAAAAATGAACACTTACAATAAAAACAATCAAATCAAGCATGAATCACAATAATGTGATGGAAGAGAGTAGACTGTGGATTTTGGGCTCATCCACCACCTCCGGTGTGCATGTGCTGCGTGGGACACTGCTACGTTGGACGCTCCCCCCTCTCAGCTCCCTCTGGGGTGTTCGGGTATCGTCTGCTCCAGTCCTTGTGGTAGACGTCAATTCGGTGTATATCTGGAGCTCCCTCTGAAGCGTGCCATCCCGTCCCCTCCGGTGGACTCCGATACGTCACTTCCGGTTTGGTCGTGATACGTCACTTCCGGTGGAGGGTCTACAATCTACGTCCCTGCTTCTCTCTTCCAATAGGCGGGTACCACTCTACGCGTTTCGCCAATCGGTACGTGGCTTCGTCAGGAGTGTACCGCCCCCTACTAGTCTGCGTCTTAATATAGCTTGCATCATTAATTGTGATTTTAAACATCTGTTTGTACGAGGTCTGCACTAATCACTAACGAGGAATTCCTCAATGTACATAAGGGAGCATCCACATGATTATAAAGGGATATTTATATGACATGTTATTTAAATCCATGAACCGTGTTATGATTCAATATGGGGAGTGGAATCGACTTGAGGATAAACAATCTACCTGATAATATCTACTTATAAATTCTCATAAAATGCGGTATATAGTATAAAAAAGAGAGTTTATATATGAGACCGGAGGTTAACATGAAATGGGGTTCATATGAAAAGAAGGGGGGAATACTTCAAACTGGAATTGTACAGGGGTGGGGGAAAAAAAGTTTATTATGGGTATATGCCCATATGTGAATCAATATCCAAATTAGCGGTGTGGAGCAAAGGGTCCCCCTACAGGACTGACGGTGAATTTAAAGGGACCGTTGTCTGAACTGTTATAAACCCGCTAATCGAGTGTGAGGGTAGGTGACAGATACTTCGTCATGTACAATGATCATGGGTTACATAATCATATATGGTAAAAGAACATCTATATGGTACACATATTTTCAGAATCTATTTGCAAGCGGCATCATGTCAATAGCAAAAATCATTAATTTATACAATTCAGTGTAAAAAGGAATCTAAACAATTGGTTTAAACATCCTGTCAATGAGGAAACTAAAGGGGTATATGCCCCGGGGGATATAAAAAAACAATGACAGCGTTGACTCATCTAGTGATCCTATATGTTTTGAACTACATATCAAGGGACAAAAAAGGACACGTTAATTGCAGAGAGAAAAGGAAAAGAAATGGACAAGAGAGACATGATTAGCATTGATGATACATTAGCATCATAAAAAAGGTACTATCTCTATTTCCATGTTTAGTTCCCTGGGGGGAGAGGGTCCGCAACTTATGTATCCAGAAAGATTCTCTCCTCATGAGTTCCTGGTTGCGATCCCCCCCCCCCCCGCCAGTGGCCCGGGACATGCTCAATGGCCATGTATGACAGACCAGTGGTGTCTCCCTGGTGTTTCTCCGTGAAATGTTTTGATAAACTATGTGTAACAAGTGATCGCTTTATACTGCTTAGATGTTCAATGATTCTGACCCTTATAGGTCTTTCAGTCTTCCCTACATGTCCTGATGGACAGAGAGGACTATAATAAGGAATCTCTCAGATTGTTAGGTGATGGAGAAACTTATCTAAAATTAAGGAAGAATCCTATAAAAGAATATACAGATGAGCTGAGGTCTCTATTGGAGAAAGGGAAAGATTTAGAGATATTGGACAAGGGAGAATACAAATTTCTGTACAGTGACAAATCGAAAGTACCGGTATTTTACCATTTACCAAAAATCCATAAAAGTGAGGTCAATCCCCCAGGCAGACCCATTGTCTCGGGGATTGACTCACTAACAGCCAATTTGTCACTGTACATAGATATATTCCTGCAGAAATACGTCACACAACAGAAGGCGTATCTTAGGGACACTACAGATTTGTTGAACACATTAAGCGAAGTGAGATGGGAGCACAATTATATTATGGCAACGTGTAACGTTGTGTCATTGTACATATCAATAGACCATGTAAAGGGTTGCAGAGCCATAAAAAGATTTTTGGTAAAAGACAATGATCTGGTAGAAGCACAAGCTGATTTCATCATTGATGCTATCATGTTCATTTTGCAGCATAACTTTTTTGGTATAATGAGGCATATTACCTACAGAAGCGGGGAACGGCAATGGGGAGGTTCGCCCCAAGCTACGCCAACCTCTTCATGGCATCTTGTGAAGAGGATAACATCTGGCCTAACGGTGAGCTTAGGGAGGGCCTGGTCCTATGGCGTCGTTTCATTGACGATGTGTTCCTAATTTGGGGAGGGGGAGAAACTGAGCTGATCCATTTTCTGACAGGACTAGATAGAGAAGACCTGAATTTAAAGTTCACCAATAACTTCAGTGATAAGCAAATAAACTATTTAGACCTGGAGATATACGTTGAGAACGAAAAAATAAGAACAAGAACCTATTTCAAAGAGACAGATAAAAATAATTACATCTTACGGACGAGTTGCCATCTGCCCAGGTGGATGGATGGTGTTCCATCCAGCCAGTTTACTAGGATTAAATGCAATTGTAGTGAGAGAGACACATTTCTATCACAATCAAAGAAACTTAAGGATAGATTCATAGAAAAGAATTACAGGGAGGACAAGTTAGACGAGGCCTTAATAAAGATTGATGAATTGGAGAGGGAAGATCTGCTTAAACCTAGACCAAAAAATAGGGTTGCTAAGGACAAATTCAACTTTGCGTTCCTCACCAACTATAATGGGGAAGCCAAGGAAATTAGAAAGATCATGACCAAACACTGGGACATCCTTCGAAATGACCCAGTACTGGGGAGTGAATTGCCCGAATATCCCAACATTATATTTAGAAAGGCCTGCAATTTAAAAATGAAATTAGCACCTAGCATCCTAAAGAGGGAAACCAAATCTCAACACTGGTTACAACAAAACAAAGGCTTCTATGGATGCAAAACATGTAGGGCATGTCAATTTAAATCGAACAATAAAACTGAATTTGTTTCAAACAACACAGGGGAAAATTTCAAAATAAAATCTTGTTTGACATGCAGGTCCGACCATGTGGTGTACCTCCTGGAGTGTCCGTGTAAACTGCAGTATGTAGGGAAGACTGAAAGACCTATAAGGGTCAGAATCATTGAACATCTAAGCAGTATAAAACAATCACTTGTTACACATAGTTTAACAAAACATTTAACTTCCGATCAAATCCCGCATCTCACACTCCATTCTTCTCCTCACTTTTAAAGCTTTACACTCTTCTGCCCCTCCTTACATCTCAGCCCTAATTTCTCGTTATGCACCATCCAGGCTCTTGCGTTCTTCTCAAGGATGTCTTCTTTCTACCCCCTTTGTATCTAAAGCCCTCTCCCGCCTTAAACCTTTTTCATTGACTGCCCCTCACCTCTGGAATGCCCTTCCCCTCAGTACCCGACTAGCACCCTCTCTATCCACCTTTAAGACCCACCTTAAGACACACTTGCTTAAAGAAGCATATGAATAGGACTGTGGCTATTCTGAACACATGGCACATAAAGCTTGGCCCCCTGCAGATGCACTTACCAGAACTCCCTCCTACTGTCTCTGTACGTTCTCCCTACCTACCAATTAGACTGTAAGCTCCTCGGAGCAGGGACTCCTCTTCCTTAATGTCTAAAGCACTTATTCCCATGATCTGTTATTTATATTATCTGTTATTTATTGGATTACCACATGTATTACTGCTGTGAAGCGCTATGTACATTAATGGCGCTATATAAATAAAGACATACAATACAAGACAATTTAACGGAGAAACACCAGGGGGACACCACTGGTCTGACATACATGGCCATTGAACATGTCCCGGGCCACTGGCGGGGGGGGGGGGGAGTCGCAACCAGGAACTCATGAGGAGAGAATCTTTCTGGATACATAAGTTGCGGACCCTCTCCCCCCAGGGGCCTAAACATGGAAATAGAGATAGTACCTTTTTTATGATGCTAATGTATCATCTATACTAATCATGTCTCTCTTGTCCATTTCTTTTCCTTTTCTCTCTGCAATTAACGTGTCCTTTTTTGTCCCTTGATATGTAGTTCAAAACATATAGGATCACTAGATGAGTCAACGCTGTCATTGTTTTTTTATATCCCCCGGGGCATATACCCCTTTAGGTTCCTCATTGACAGGATGTTTAAACCAATTGTTTAGATTCCTTTTTACACTGAATTGTATAAATTAATGATTTTTGCTATTGACATGATGCCGCTTGCAAATAGATTCTGAAAATATGTGTACCATAGAGATGTTATTTTACCATATATGATTATGTAACCCATGATCATTGTACACGACGAAGTATCTGTCACCTACCCACACACTCGATTAGCGGGTTTATAACAGTTCAGACAACGGTCCCTTTAAATTCACCGTCAGTCCTGCAGGGGGACCCTTTGCTCCACACCGCTAATTTGGATATTGATTCCCATATGGGCATATACCCATAATAAACTTTTTTCCCCCCACCCCTGTACAATTCCGATTTGAAGTATTCCCCCCTTCTTTTCATATGAACCCCCTTCCCCCATTTCATGTTAACCTCTGGTCTCATATATAAACTCTCTTTTTTATACGTACTTTTTTATACTATATACCGCATTTTATGAGAATTTATAAGTAGATATTATCAGGTAGATTGTTTATCCTCAAGTCGATTCCACTCCCCATATTGAATCATAACTCGGTTCATGGATTTAAATAACATGTCATATAAATATCCCTTTATAATCATGTGGATGCTCCCTTATGTACATTGAGGAATTCCTCGTTAGTGATTAGTGCAGACCTCGTACAAACAGATGTTTTAAATCACAATTAATGATGCAAGCTATATTAAGACGCAGACTAGTAGGGGGCGGTACACTCCTGACGAAGCCACGTACCGATTGGCGAAACGCGTAGAGTGGTACCCGCCTATTGGAAGAGAGAAGCAGGGACGAAGATTGTAGACCCTCCACCGGAAGTGACGTATCGCGACCAAACCGGAAGTGACGTATCGGAGTCCACCGGAGGGGACGGGACGGCACGCTTCAGAGGGAGCTCCAGATATACACCGAATTGACGCCTACCACAAGGACTGGAGCAGACGATACCCGAACACCCCAGAGGGAGCTGAGAGGGGGCAGCGTCCAACGTAGCAGTGTCCCACGCAGCACATGCACACCGGAGGTGGTGGGTGAGCCCAAAATCCACAGTCCACTCTCTTCCATCAAATTATTGTGATTCATGCTTGATTTGATTGTTTTTATTGTAAGTGTTCATTTTTAAACCCTATAAAAGTTACGTTTTTTACATTATTGGTCTGCACTATGGAAACTCTTTCTCCCATATATATTATGCTGTCCTGCTGAGATTGGGGGTCCACACCTTATCAAGAATCAAGAGTTCCTTTCCGCTTAGACCACTGTGTCACACTGCCCGTATTTTATCTACATCTTGTGAGTAGGCTATTCATACGAGCCAAGACACATCATTGTATTAATCCATTGAGTACCAAACGGTCTACACTTAGAAGATATTTTGTTTTATTTCCCTTTCATGCTCCCCCTGGAATACACACGAATTATATAGTATATATCATATTATTGTTAAGTCTATACATATTATATATATAGGCTAAAGTCAAGGTAATTTAAATGCATCTGTATATAACGTCCTTTAAAAATGTAGCCAATCATGGATACAAACAATTCAAAACCGAGCATGCAGATTCAGTTTGTTACAAGTATATGTATATAAATGTTACCAACTAACATATATAACTATCGATGGAACACATATATAGTTATAATGAAATACAGTGTAACTGCAGGTGATGTACTGAAGTTTCTCTAAGTTTAAATAAATATATATGGCTATAGCAATGAAATTGCTATAAATATCCATTGTATATTTAAGGTGTTATATCAAAATATCTAATCTGGGATATTTAATAATATATGTGGACTAATTGCAAATACACAAAATGTGTGAAAAATCACTGAGGGCCTCATTCAGAGAAGATTGATAAAAAATTATCGCCAGGGCATTTAAAATGCCATTTTTGGGGGGGTTGCTATCACGGTATTCAGAAAGCCTTGATTACCTGTGATAGCAAAATTCCCAAAACGGGTGAATTGCTGCCAGCGAGTGCATCGAGCCTCTGAAAAGGCCTAAACCGGCGATTCATTTCTGCTGCAGAGAGAGCGGCTCTGAGAGAGCCGCCTCTCACAGCGGAAATGTTGCCCGAAAATTATTTATTTAAGTATACATTTATTTCATAGTGTAGATGTGAAAGGGGTCTCTGGAGCTGAACCGCGTTGGTTTTATGTCCGGGGACCCCCTGCTTCCCGAGATACAGTCACCTTTATGGGGTGCTGGTATCTCCTATGCAAGGAAATGTCCCAGTCACGTGACGCGGGACATTTCAATGCAGAGGGATACCGGCACCCTATAAAGGTGCCTGTATCTTGGGAAGTAAGGGGTCCCCGGACATAAAACCAAGGCGGTTCAGCTCCGGAGACCCCCTGCACCTCTACACTATTAAAGGAATGTATATTAAAAAACATTTTAATAAACATCAATACACGCCCCCCCCCCACCCCCCCTCTGCCCAAACCCATACAGTGCTGTAATAGGCAAAATAACTATTATCAAGATATGGATAATAGATTATTTGCCCATTATTAAACACTGCATTAGCATACATAAATAAAGTAAATAAATACAGTTATACTTACCACAACAGCAGGACCCTCTGAACTCCGTAGCAGGAAAGCATATATACATAATAAAGACATTCTAATGGCCTCTAACCCCTTAATCACCTTAGCGGTTAGTAACCGCTATAGTCATTAAGGGGTTAACCCACCCTGACCCGATACAAACCCAGGAGGCCTAAGCACCCACCCCTGACTGACTATACCCTTGAGTAATGAAGGCCAATGAAGCACAACCATTCTGATTGGCTGGCATCATTCCCTTTAAGTGATGTCATGTAAAAAAAAAAAATTCGGATCATGGTTTTAACAGCCAATCAGGTGGCTGTTAACCATTTTGAGGCTAAATGTGACGTCACAAGCCCTATTTAAGGCCGTGACGCCTCATTTGAGCCCAAGAAGACGATGACACAACATCGGTTGGGATTTACAATGGCGCTTTTTAGATTGACAGATGAAGATAGAAGATAAAGAAGATCAAGAAATGGTGACAGATGAAGATAGAAGAAGGTGATTAAAGAAAGAAAAAAGATGATTTGGGTAACTGATCCGGATCTTCATGGCGGATGGCATCGGATGCTGTTGGAGGCCTTCAAGGTACGTGAGCTTCCTATTTTCCCGGGAGTCGGAGGGCCACTGCTTCTAATGGTAAGTAATATATTGAATGTTTGTAAATGTCTCTTTTTACAGGTTTTTTCATTGGATGTGTTTTTTGAATTTTTGGGGGAGGCACATTGACTGATAATATATTAATCTGTACCACTTTAGGGTACAGATTAAAACATTATTATGACAATATTTCGGGGTGGCATTTCTTGCTTGGTATTGCTATTGGTTTTTGTAATTTCAGTTTCTTATGTGGATGTCATTGTTTGTTTTTTTCCTGCTTAATGGTAATAAAATGTTTGCGATTGGTGTTCGTTTTTAGTTAATGTTGTATTATGTTAGCTAATGCGTTTTGTGGTTATTTCAGATATTGTTTGAATTTATTTCTTTGTATTTTAATGTTTAAATTCATTAATGTTGTAGTAATTAATTGGTTTGATTGGTTAGTGTTACTATTCATTTTGAGTTGGTTTTGGAATTAATTGTTTTGATTAGTTTATGGTTTAATTAATTCATTGTTGATGTTGTTATTGCTTGTATTGATTGGATTAGCTGGCTACTGTTTCTATTTAGTGAAGTGTGTTTTTTTGGAGTCTAGTTATGTTTTATTATTGTGTGTCTTGTGTATTAATGTATTGTAATTAGGGTGCCCATTGAGTGCTATAGAGGCTTATCATGCCCATATTATTATTATATGGGTATGATGTACCACTATACTACTCAATGGGTACAGGGTGGGTATAGTCAGTCAGGGGTGGGTGCTTAGGCCTCACGGATGGGTGAAGGGGGTATTTGCCTTAAGGATGGGGGTCTAGACCTTGCGGATGGGTAGCGGTTGGTTTAACCCCTTAATTACCTTAGCGGTATGAACTGCTAAAGTAATGAAAGCGTTAAGTCCCCCCACAACCCCCCCCCCCGCAAGGCCTAAACAGTCACTAAGGGCCAAATTCCCCCTTCACCCTCCCTCGCTAGCCACAGTAAGCCTGGCATGGGTGTTTAACCCCTTCATTGCCTTAGCGGCTAACCGCTAAGGTAATGAAGTTGCTGTAATTGCATTTTTCCTGCATCGGATGCATGCCAGGGGGCTCCAGTGCTGGTATTAATGGCTATCAGCTCCCTATAACTCCTCCCCTAACTGCTATTATAAACACTCCCTATAACTCCTATAACTGCTCCCTAAAACTCCTTCTCTAACTGCTCCTATAACCGCTCCCTATAACTCTTCCTTTAACTGCTCCTATACCGGCTCCTTATAACCGCTCCAAGAACTGCTCTAAAACGCTCACTGACGGAACCCGAGTAAAGATTGTTGCAAAGAAAGCACCTTGGTACATTTATGCAAACAGACACTACATTAACCTGACTGTCTTCACATCCACTTAATTACACAATCCTCGCTTGTAATCCTTGATACATCTCACCCTTTAAATATTGCAGTCATCGGGATAATACCACCTATCGCAAATTCCTTCAGCCTCTGAGGTTTCAAAAGAATTGAGCACTGAAAAGATGTTCCTGAATATATTTCCACAATATTCAATCAAATTCTAAATGTCAAATCTTTATAGCGTGTTTTTTGTCAGACTTTTTGTACTTAGCACCTGAATTTGATTTAGACATGCAACAGATGTTAGCACTTGCAAAGTATCTTGGTGTCTTGTAGAGTTGATAGATATCTGTTACAGCATTTATGCGTATGCCAGAAGGAGTCATCAGAACATATTGTATCAACCCTCTGCATAATTGCTGCTTTTTCCACAACTATTTATATTGCACCTTCTTTGTAGGGTGGTTACAAAAATCCCAAACATTAATCAACACAAACATGCACAATTCCAGAATAAAAACACATATATAAAGCACTATTTGTGTTTTTTTCCCCTAACAGAAATACATGGGAAGATTATATATGCTAAATTGACAAGTTTGTACAGTAAATGGCAAATAAAAATTCCACTTGTGAGCACATACACATATCTCTTAGCATAGCATACTTCCACTGCAGCTTGGGATTCTGGGTAATGATATGCAAATAAGCACACAGTACAGTATATGGGAATGTTCCAAGGGTTTCACAGAAATATTGGTGCTGGAAAAATGTAGATTGGTTTTGTAGGTTGTGATAGCTTTTAGGGGACCAACATTTCACAGAGTAAATTATAGTGTACAAAGCATTTCAAATCTCATAAATGTCTTCTAGGGTAGGTTTGGTAAGCTCTGTATACTATCATTTCATACATTAAAAACCTTACTGTTGGCCTCCCAAAGGGTAGCACAATTTAGAAAATATCTATATGGGATTACAAATAATGTAATGCATATCCACTCATGTCCTGTGCATCGTCTAGTTCATGAGGTTCTGAACCCATTCCTTCACAAACATACTCTGGTTCTTGCTAGATCTAATAGTATTGATTTATCTCCTGCAGAAGCATATCTTATAGAACAAACACGTTATTCCTAGCTAAAGGAAGAGATGTTTCCCCAGACCAGTTTGGGATCCTTGGTGAGATAGTATCAGCACTGGTTTGCTGCTCCTGAAATTGTAACGGATGCTCACTACAAACAGGACCTAGACCGCAGGGCTGAGGTGGGGATGTATATAACCACCGCCCCACAACCACTGGGCCAGGTCCGGATTACAGATTCAGGGTTGTGTAGCCGGGTCAGGGTAGGAGAGTCAAGGTTGATCGTAGTACTTGCCGTCTTTCGGGGTTGGAGAGAGAAGAGTGGTCGTAATCCGTAGCCGAGGTCAAGGAGAGGAGGGAGCAGGAGTCCAGAAGCAAGCCAAGGTCCAGGGATAGAGAAGAGCGAAGTCCAGGTACAAGCATGGGTCACAACAAAGGGTCAGGCAAGGCACAGGTACAGGCAAAAACTCTGGATGCAGTGAGCACGGCACAAAACAGCAGTTTATGCTCAGCAACAAGCACAGGGCGGATTGGGTATAAGAAGGGGCAGGAGCCAATGGAAAGGCAGCAGGGGGAGTGGTCTCAGACATAAGCGGAGAGCCGATAGGAGGTAGCTAATTGAGAGTCAGGTGTGACACAGCTGAGGGCAATCCTGACATTAGCCACCGTGCATGCGTGGGAGGAGCGTGACGCGGGGTGAGTGCGTTGCCACCAGGTTTGATAACCCTGATAACATTAGGGGCACGAGTCTGCGTGAGCTGCCTCATGCTGCAGCGTGCGCACAGACTGGGGTCCACACGCGTCCCTGGGTTGCTTGCGTGACGCGTCCGAGGGGCGGGGCTTAGCCGTGGACCTGACACAAACAGAATGGTATCCTGAAGTATAATCCACCATATTCTTTACATCTGAACGTGGATTTTTTTTTTATAGATTTGTGTAACCTTCCAAAATTTATTTGCAAACTTTTTTGTGACCAAAATCGATTCCTGGCGAGCCAGTCGGCAGAATAATTAAGTGCTAAAAGTTTCTCAGAAATCGCTCAATTCCCTCTTAAATTGTCAATGAATCACAGCTCAGTTTACAATTCGCAAGTGATCCGCCAAAAATTTTATCCCCTTCAGCAAAAACCAGATTTAAGGCTCTCAATGGGAGCTAGCATCATTCATTGGAATGCTTAGCGAATTTAAACTGTGCTGTGACCCGGTTCTGACTGATTTGTGATTTTTTTCCATAATACAAAAGGGGCGAAAGCTTCGCACGACTCTAGATTTTATATTAAGAAATGAATCCTGCTTTATTTGTATCCATATAGAACACATTGACTTAATTTGGGAAATTAGAGTTGCACTGGTATTCCTGGGCCAATGAGAGCCCTTTATAGGTGAAAATATAGCATGAAGATAAATGACATTTGAAATTGGGAGGTCTTATTTAGAGATGGGTGAATTTTGGGGAAAATTTGGATTCGTAGCAGTTTGGCCGGTTCCTCTCGTTCCATGGATTTCAGCGGATCAATCTCAATAAGGGCCATTCGTGTTTTGTGAAATTTGTATTATTATTATCAATACACTCCTTGGATTCTACAATCCATTGACGGATTTGTAGAATCCAATCCATGGATTCAGTCATTCTTAAGAATCCGCAACAGATTGCCGAATCCGCGGATTGGATTCGACAAATCCGTCCACGTGTTGTATCCAATGGCGTTTTTTGATGGACCCGTGTGGATTGAAACCGGCCAAATCTATTTGCGGATTTTACACCGCGAAAAGGATTTTGATGGTTAAAATGTGAGAAAATCCAGGAAAAAGGATTTGGGTGGATTCACCTGTCTCTAGTCTTTTTCAGTGGTTTCCTTTGTAAATCAGAGTGAAAAAACAGACAATAGTTTATTATTTAACATTATAGGCTAAAGCAGTAAAATCCGGGCATTATTGAAATCCCTGCTCTCTGATTGGTTTAAATTCTGGGCATTATTCATTCAGTAATGCCCGGAATTTTTGCAGCTTGCAAAGTGTTTATTTCCAGCCAATCAGCTTTTCCTTTTGTCAGAACAGCTCTGAGACAGGGCAGGGGATTGGTCAGGAGGCAGGAACAGCTCTCAGACAGGGCATGGGATTGGCCAAGAAGCAGCAGCAGGCAGTGACTCCTCCCCTCTCTCTGTGAACACAGCTTCATTTTGAGTTGAGGGAGAGTGTTTTTGTAGCTGCAAAGTAAGTGGCTGTCTGCAGTTTGTTTGTACTGCTGCGACACACTTTATTCGAGCAAATACCCAGTATGTACCTGGCAGATACCTGGAATGCGCCGCTCCTCACCTCTGACAAGCCCCGTTGCGTTTGCCTTCCCAGCCATGGTTCATGCCTGGCTGACGGGCGGCTGATCTGTTAAATTATAATGATTAGGATTTAATAGGCTGCAATGCTTCGCGTGTCTACCAGATGGCATAAATTCATGAATTGTAATGCAGTATATATATATATATATACTGTGCAGTATTGCAGCCAGCGGGAATAAAATGCTTCAATCCCTGCCTGGAAAATAACGCAATGCACTCGGGCAGAAAACAGTCACAAACCTCAATACACCCGAGTATACCCGAATTCGTGGGACTAGCCGAGCTCGAATAAAGTGTGTCGCCAGTGTAGCTGCAGTTTCTGTGTGGGTGTGTGTGTGTATAGCTGCACTGTGTGTGTAGCTGCAGTGTGTGTGTAGGGGTGTGTGTGTGTAGCTGCAGTGTGTGTGTGTGTGTGTGTAGATGCAATGTGTGTGTGTGTGTGTGTGTGTGTGTGTGTGTGTGTGTGTGTGTGTGTGTGTGTGTGTGTGTGTGTGTGTGTGTGTGTGTAGTTGCAGTGTGTGTGTAGCTGCAGTGTGTGTGTGTAGCTGCAGTTTGAGAGTAGGTGTGTGTAGCTGTAGTGTGTGTGTAGCTGTAGTGTGTGTACACAGAGGGGGTGACAGTGCAGTGTAAGCGTATATAGAGGTGCTTTAATGTATTTACCATTTTATTTTAATTTAAAAAATCTATATAACTATACAAAAGTGTCTATTATTTATGAAAAAAAAGTCTACATTTAGCCTATAATAGTAATAATCCCTCAGAACAGGGCATTACTTTCCAATAATGCCCTGGCTGGGTTAAAGTCACTGGGCTTCGCCTCGGGCCTTCAGCTCTTCCAGCCGCGGCGTCATTTATATATCATATACACACACATATATATATATATATATATATACCCTATTTCCTCAATTCTAAGACGCACCTTTTTTTCGATTTTCACATGTCTGAAATCGGGGTGCGTCTTGGAATCGATGTATTAAAAAAATAAAAATGTAAGTGCCTACAGTTCTAACCCCCTCTTTTCACTTAACATGTTTCAGGAGGGGTCCCATGTCAGCGGAGGACAAAGTGTACGGCGGCGGAAGGAGAGGTCCTACGTCTGCAGATGGCTGAAGATGGACAGCGGGCGTGCGGTGGCGGAGCCGGATAATAGATCATAATAGCAGGAGCAGTGCGGCATAGGGGAACGGCTTGGGAGGTGCACACTGTAACACCGGAAGTTGGCCATTGCCTGACTTTTGGTTACAGTGTGCTCCTCCCAAACTGTTCCCCTATGCTGCTGTGCTCCCATGCTATTATGATCTCTTGCCGCCGCACCCCACCGCACGCCCGCTGTCTTCTTATTCACCTGCAGACTTGGGACCTGTCCTGCTGCCGCACACCCACGCGCTGTCCATCTTCAACCATCTGCAGACGTGGGACCTCTCCTGCCGCCGCCTCCCACATCATCCTCTGCTGACATGGGACCTCTCCTGAAACATGGTAAGTGAAAAAGTAATTTTCCTCGATTGTAAAGGCCAAATCGATGGTGCGTCTTACAATTGAAGGCGTCTTACAATCGATGAAATACGGTATATATATATATATATATACATATACATACAGCATTTGATTACCTTTAAGGAAATGTTGTTACCTCCTGTGATTGATCAGGCTCCCTGGGATAACAACATTACTGACTATGAATCTGTCCTGCAGTCAGCGGAACGCAACAACTACAATATAACCTTTTATTACTACGGGTAATATATTGTGGCTGAGCTTAAAGCTGTAACAATAGACAGTCTCCTCCTGGCAGCATTTCAAGGGATCGGTTTGTGATCATTTGTTACCAAAACTTGTGCACTGCTGGGGAGAGAGCAGGGCTCAAAAAGAGGTGTGTGCCGGAGCCTGCTATAGCACCCAAAGGATGCTCAGATAGATCAAAACATTAAAAAACGGCATCAAGAGTTGGAAATCGGAAACAAAAATGCAGTTACACAACTGATTCATAAAAATGTGAAAAATAGGATTGTCTGTATTGCTCCTTTATTGTATTATTATGTTATCATAGAAATAGTAGCTCTCTGCATTACCCATCTACTGAGTCACATTCTTTTTATGATTCTTCACATGTACTTCATGACAATCTTCATTATTATAATATATATTATGTCATGTGCGTCCAGTAGCTATTCATGCAAACTATATTAAGGACTAGGATGAATCAGGGAGAAGTGCACTTGTATTGAAACAGCCCTGATTCATCATTCTCTGCACACAGAACCATAAAAGCTGATTAAAAATATACCCGTTATATATGTTATTGTATAGTGCTGCTAATTATCCCCCTGCATTAAACACAAAGGTTAGCTCTTACATTAGGAGGCCAGGCTGCGATCTCTTCCCGTAGTGTTCATTTTTAGAGAAATGTCAAATGAAAAATAGAATCAATGCAATGTTCTGTAATAAACTGCATACAGGAATGATGGAAGTGGGCAATGGGTTGTATTTCTCACAACTGTTTTATATCTCAGGCCAGATTACAGCGACAGTAGAATCACTCATGAATGATTTCCTCAATGTGAGACTGCGGTATTGTATCTTTAGCACAATGTTCCTGTTGAACTGCATCATAAATGGAATTGTCACCAAAGGGCCATCTTGCCTATTTTTGGCAACAAACAGTTTATCAACTTGATGATGGTCACTTGTCTTTCAGTGCAACATCAAAGCAGGCATTATTACAACCATGGAAAAGTGCCTGATATATTAGCAAACACTTTCCACCACTGACAATGTATACAACTAGTTCACAGAGTTGTCTGTGCCTTGATACTTACGTATAACACCGTGTCCTGGCTTCTTTCATTCACACGATACATTAAAGGTGCAATCCCTGGTAGTTGACCAACAAAAACAACATTTTGTGGAAGAATATACCAAAGTAATTGTCTTCTTTAAACAAATGTAACCATGCAAAAATCATTTTTTTTGTTTCTTTGGAATTGATTGTCAATCAACCGTGCCCCAGTTAGAGCCAACAATGGTAAGGATGGAGGAGAAAAGGAAGCTTTGCCTGCGCAGACTCCCGTTCAACCCATAATGATATCACTCAGCAGGTAATAGTTGGAACAAATTGAACCTCTCCCCAGTCTCAGATTCCCTTGAATCTTGGAAAAGAGGTGTCAGTCACCCAGATTTAACCTGTTGAACAAGTGACGGCCATTGGTACTGTACGCTATTGACCTAGGATGGGCAGCACCTTAAACCCTTTGATTTCTAGAGGGGCTGTGGCACCACCGTGCCACCCCACCCCTAGCCAACTGGTGTCATGTGGTTGCTCCTGGAGGCCTCAGATGCCAGAAACGGCCATTACGATCAGGATGGTTGTACAGTCGGAGAAATCAACCCTATCTGCTCCTACAAAATGAGCAAGCACCCATGATGTATCTGGTACATCATAAGGGTCTCTGGTGGACCAAGTATTTTATTAGGGCCTCTGGTGGGCTAGGTACATTATAAGAGCTTCTGGTGGGCCATGTACGTTATTAGGGCCTCTGGGTGGGCCATGTATGTCATTAGGGCAGTGCAAAGGTTAAATAGACAATTATTGATGGACCATGTGACAAAAAATTAAACTAGAATAAGGGAAAAACCCATCCAATTCCCCCCAAATTACAAGAGCTACAGCAGAAATGACTGGAAACCTGGACGTGACCCAATATAATCATGTTATCACTAGTAGAATCAGCCTTTATTACTTTCTCTGTCTGCCAGGCTCAAAGATGAATTACGTGTAAGTTGGTGGAACAAATGCAGAATACAACGTGTGACTTATACAAAATTGAAGGGCCATTATAATGTAAAACATAAATCAAATTTCAGGCAGCAGAGAGGGAGAGGAGGCTCAGTGTGAACATTCATATCGGATAGACAGTTATTGTCGACTTCACCGTCTTTGGCGACCACAATGGCATTCCAAGTGAATGGAAATTACTGTAATTTGGTTACAGAGTATTCGTTACTTAGCCAAAATCTCTTACCCATGGGCATTTCAATGAGTAGTTATATTCAATGTTTCTATTCTGCACATGCACATAACGACCATATGAAAGATGTACAAAATAAATTAGAGATTACTACAGAAATTAGAATGTAGAATTACATTTCTAATACAGTGTTCTGTCCAAACCTGACAAACAGCAAAAACGAGTTTGATACGACTGTCAAACATGATGATACACTGTAGGAATCTCATATTAGTATTAAATATTAATAACTGAACCAGCAACGACATCCATGTCTAGTAATAGAAATAAATTATTCAAACGGTTATTTGAGTATTGCCTTGTATCCTTTAACATTTGAGAAACGCTGACACGAAGTTATTAGGACATGCAAGTGAAAAGCTTTCTATCTACAAGAGGAATTTTTCTGCTTAACAAGGAGGCTGAACATTGAATAATTTGGAGGTTTTTAACCTTTTGAGCATCTTACAGCCATTTAAAAATGTCTAATGGCTCAACAGAACTCCAATCTACCTTGCTCATGAACGTTCAATGTGCTGTGGTAGTCTGTACTTCTTATTAAGCAACGTTCTTAGCACTTAGATTGTTTGCTCTTCTCCTTTCTACTTTTTCCTAATCTTACCTTTACGTCCCAAGAGCGTATATATATATACACACATACAGTATATATACACATATATATATATATATATATATATATATATATATATATACACTCGAGAAAGGCTCTAGATGGAGGTGAAACATTGTATTAAAATTCACGTTTTTGAGATTGGAATGCCTGTCCTTTTTTGCTATATTTTTATATATATATATATATATATATATATATATATATATATATACACTGTATGCTTATTTGCATGTCTTAGGCAGGTCTGCAACCCCGCCTTTCACCATTATCACTCAGCACACAGCACTTCCACTGCAGCAAGGGATTCTGTGAAATGACATGCAAATGAGCACACACTGTCACTTTTTGCTTCAAAAACCATTTTATACATGGTTCCCTATAGGCCTAAGACATGCAAATGAGCATACAGTATATTTACATTTGCTTTATGCTTTGTTGTGGAGGGTTTTTGTCACATTTTTTACTTACCATAACTTAACTCAGTATATATATCAATGGAGAGTAGTTGGCACTCATGTGTATGCAGTAAAAGGTAGGTGCATGTCCCTTAGCAGTAGTTAACAGGCAGGGGTGTTCCTCACAGCAATGGTGCAGCCGCGGCAACGCAGTAGGAACGAGACAGCACTCAGAGGTAATTTTCAAAAAGATTGCCTTGAGAAAGGTCCCCCTGTGAGGACCGAAACGTCGGCATTTGTGCCAGCTACTCCAATACAATCTTTTTGAAAATTACCTCTGAGTGCTGCCTCGTTCCTACTGCGTTGCTGTGGCTGCACCATTGCTGTGAGGAACACCCCTGCCTATATATATATATATATATATATATATATATATATATATATATGTGTGCAAAATAATGTTTGGATGTCTGTTTGTGCCTTCTGTGATTGGCCGGCGGACGGCAACACCTCATTGGCCTGCGGGGTGGCCTGACGTCACGGCCATGCCTACGCAGAGCGTGACAGTCACACCACCCTCACACCACGTGCGCCTCTTGGACTCACTCTCCATTTGGTGACTCACTCTCCTCACTCTCCATTTGGTGACTGCTAGGACACTGCCTCCTACTCCTCCATTTCATCACTGCTACTCCTCTCCGCACGCCTCACCGCCCACCCGCCCCACCGTCATCACGCCTCTGTAAGCTGCCACTGACTGCCAGGGGCACCGCACACAAAACAACACCTCACCGCCCCCACGCCGCCGTCCTCCCAACACCGTGTGCCACCCTCTGACCGAGAGCCACGCGCCGTGCCTGAGCCTCCAGGTACTATCCACCCCGCCACCCTCCACCCGCCGCTCCACACCTCAACCCGCCCCACCGCCTGACACCCTCCACCAGACCCGCCGCATCACACACTCCATGCGCGTTGTGGGGCCGCGCTGCTCCACCGACACCATGGCGCTACCTTTCCTCCCAGCGCATCCGATCCCTCTCTCCGCGCTCCCTTCCTCCTCGCCGCGCCCTTGCTGCCCTGGTTGCCCGCGTGGGGTGGGAGATGGGCGCGGGGGGGGGGGGAGCAGGGCAGTGGCAGGCACGGCTGACTGTCCCCTGGGGTGGGCGGTAGTTGGAGACGGGGAGCCTCCTGCTAGGATCACCGCCTTTCCTCCCCCCAAGCCCCCTCCTCTCCCCACCGGTACTCACCTCCAAAGTTGCGCCTCTTATTACTGTGTGTGTGTGTGTGTGTGTGTGTGTGTGTGTGTGTGTGTGTGTGTGTGTGTGTGTGTGTGTGTGTGTGTGACAGTCTGTGTGGTGGGTGGTGATGCAGGGGGGAGAGTCATGTGAGGTGCAAGGGGGGGAGAGTGATGTGAGTTGCAAGGGGGGAGAGTGATGTGAGGTGAAAGGGGGGGAAGAGTGATGTGACGTGCAAGGCGGGGGACAGTGATGTGGGGGTCAGGGGGGTGGAGAGTGTTGTGGGGTGAAGGGAGGGGAGACCACAGCTGTGAAGGAGGGGGAGGGAATGGAGCTGTGAAGAGGGGGGGGAGCTGTGAAGGGGAACGGAGTTGTGAACGTGGGGGCCAGCCAGCTGTGAATGGGGGGTAAATTACGGGCAACGCCAGGTATATCAGCTAGTATATATATATTGGAAGACAAGAAGAGAGAGCGCACGCCCCATAGCATAATAAAGTAAATTTAATAATGGGAAAGGAACATAGGCAAAAAGTAGGCATCTGACTAGGCACTATGGAAACATTATACGTTTAAAAATGTATTCCGAAATACTTATAGTTTTTCGATTTGTTTCAAAATGGTGTCACATTTCTGCTATTGAACCGCCCCCTGACATCAGTTCACTTTGGTCCTAGGATGGACTGTCCCTAAGAAAATCCCAGGCTTTTCTATAATGTAGATGTATTACACTGTGTTAGCACTGCAATGTAATGCAGAGGGAGAGCATGAACAAGTGCACAGGGCCCTGCGGTTCTGGGAGGCCCAGCTGGCCTATACAGGAAGTCCGATTTTACTTCCTGTCCCACCTCCCTCCAGCTCTCTCGTACACTGGACCCGTACCTAATCCCCCCACCCCCAGGACCATAGCTAATCCTCCCACCTAATAGGTCCATATTCCCCCGTGCCCAGACTTAATTCCATCACCCCTATACCTAATCACCTCACAATGGACCCCCAAGCCCATATCACCACAGGCCCATACTTAATCCCCTACCCCCATACCTGCTCCCTCCTCACAACCCCTAAATCAATATCCCCCCCAGGCTCATACCTTTTCTCTCCATCCCAAAATCCATATCCCCTCAGGCTCATACCTATTCTGTCCATCCCAAAATCCATATCCCCTCAGGCTCATACCTATTCTGTCCATCCCAAAATCCATATCCCCCCAGGCTCACACCAATCCCTCCATCCCAAAATCCATATCCCCCAGGCTCACACCAATCCCTCCATCACAAAATCCATATCCCCCCAGGCTCACACCTAATCCCTCCATCCCAAAATCCATATTTTCCCAGACCCAGACTTAATTCCCCCACCCCCATACCGAATCCACCCCACATAACCCCCAAGGCCCATATCCCCTCAAGCCCAGACCCAAATCCCCACCCCCATACAATTTATGGCAAATTTGAGAAACCTAATTTCCACTCACTTCTCCGGCAAGTTGGATTTGAATCTTCCCATTCTCATCTGTTTTTGATTTTTGAGCAAGAAAAAAGTTGTGCAGTATTACCTTACCTCTGCTGCCTTTTGTGAGCGCAAATATTTTAATCAACATCATATTTCTTCAGAGAAAATTCCCTTGGCAGTAGCTGGAGAAAGGGTTAATAACCTAATTTATTTGGATATGTGAGGAAAACCAACATATTTCCTCATTCCTTTACCGCTTCTGATCAATAATACATATATTCAGTGGGTAAATTATGTATAGACATGAAATATGCAAAGCAATACAGAAATACATAGATTTCTGATTCAAGTTTATGTATAGATCTATGCCTTGGAGCCTTTTAATTAGTATATGGCCGTGGATACAAAGAAAATGCTTTCTTATATAACTGTACAGCTGTGTTCATTCTTCATATAAATACACAGATTTTTCATCTAACTCTCTTTTATAGTTGCTGAACTGAGATAATAACATGTTTCTGTACCACTCAATGTATTCAGTTCCTCTCCTGTTCTGTAAAGTATTATTGATTTGAATTTCATTTAGAGGCATTCAGAAATAAGACTAGATTTGACTGCTCTGGAAGAGGGACATGCTTACTGAAGGTCACTGCTTCATTCCAAACAGAAACTGATTGAATGTAATGCAGATTAATACATGGCAGAGATTTCATTTCTGTCTTTACAGTCGTGTCATGTATTCAGTCAAAATATTTAACTGTTAAAATATGTATTTCACAATTATATTCCTTGATGCTTTGGTAGTCTTGAGGATAAGACTAACAGAGACATTATAGATCAAAGGATAGTAACACAGTGAGTGGTTTTCATGGCTACAGATATGTTTGATTGACTGAACTGGAGAATGCCTTTGTTTCTATCAGAGAGTGTGACCTATTTTGGAGTCTCAAGTTCTATATATGTATCCCCTCAAACCTCCTTGTAAATAACATAGGGAGAGACACCTATGCTCAAAAATTAGCACATCTTAGATACCTGGGAGATATGCTAATGCAAAATGTGTATTTCAATGACTCAATTACGGATTTTGGTAAAACCAGTGCGGAAAATCCGCAGGTCAGATTTTGACCGAATCGCCCAATCTGGCAGTTATGATGGAGAATAATTATCATTGGGTGTGTTACTGTACCACCATTTGTAAAATGTTATTGCACCTACTGGTGTGCTCCAGCGTGCGGCGTACTGCTGATTTACAACAATGGCTAATTTACAACAATGGCCGTTTCTCCCACTGTTGTGTCGTATACACAATTTTCTACTTCTTCGGCTATTGCCTTATCGCTGCAACAGGATTCAGCAATAGCCAAAGAAGTAGATAATTGCCTTTTTCAGCAACATTAGCATCAATATTTAGGTTAAATCTACATGAATAATACATATAATAATATTTTTTCTTCTGTAACGCTGACCGTATGCACAGCGCTGTAGATAGGATTTGGCAGGTACAATGAATCCCTGCAGCTTAGAACTTACACTCTAATGGGACTGGGAGCTTGAGTGAGTTGCCGAGCTCACAAAGAAAACTGATATCGAGATTCAAACCAGTTTCACCCACTTAATTTGCAGCTAACTCCTTTAGCCCAATAATAATCATAAACAAAGAATAATAACATATCATTGGCACAAATTGAGTGTTTCTCCACCACTGCAAAATATGTGTTAATGGTATCAAAGAAATGATAGAAATGATAATAATAATAATAATAATAATAACTTTATTTATATAGTGCTTTTCTCCCAATGGAACTCACAACGCTTCACAGTTACAGAAAGGGAAAAAGAAGAAAACATTTAAGGTTATAAAAGAGACCAAACACAAGGAAAGATACAATACAGGATGGGACGGTGCTGTAACTATTAAATGCCAGACATGCTGTGGGTTCATTAATTAAATCCAGGGATTAATCCGATTGCCAATTCTTGGAGTCAGGAAGGAATTCATTTTTCCCCTTAATGGGGTTTTTTGTTTGCCTTCCTCTGGATAAATAAGTAAGTATAGATATAGGATAAAGTATCTGTTGTCTAAATGTAGCATAGGTTGAACTTGATGGACCTACGTCTTTTTTCAACCTCATCTACTATGTAACTATGTAAATGCCTGGGTATATAGGTAGGTCTTGAGACTGTTTTTATAGATTCCCAGAGAGGGGCCTCTCGGGCTGTACGAGGCAGATTGTTCAAAAGAGTGGGAGCAGTGTGGCTAAAAGTTCGGGCGCCAAAGGAAGTCACGGAGATTTTGGGAACTGTTAGGAGTCCTTTGTCTGCAGATTGACGTGAGAGAATGGGATTGTAGGGAACTAGAAGCTCTTTCAGATAGCTGGGACCCTAGTCATGTAGTGCATGACCAAATACCTGTAATGGTGTTTCCCCCGCCCGGTGGAAGATTTCCCTATTACCAGGTGTATGGTGCATGCTACCTGTTGGCTCACAGAATTCTTAGTTGTCCGCTGATGGTTGTGGGGACTGCAGGAAAGGCATATGGGGTATATACCTGACATTTACTACATGGTACTATAAAGAATCTGTCTAAACATTCAGGATGAATGCTTACAGGAAGTGACATCACCTTCTCCGAAGCTACCATGGCCATCTTGCCTCCTGGCAAATCCCTGGCCTCACAGGAAGTAAGCCTCACTTTGAACTTTCATTGCCAGCAGCTGCCGCTGGCCTTGCTTGAGCAAGGTTCTTGTTACCTTGTATGTCTGAGCTCTGCCTTGCTTTTGTTTTGCCTGCTGGAACCGGACCTGACTATTCTTTGCCTACCTCCTGCCTCGACCTCGGACCTGACTACCCTTTGCCTGCCGTCTGCCTCGACCTCAAAACCTGAACTGACTACCCTTTGCCTGCTGCCTGCCTCAACCCCGGAACCGTACCCGACTATCCCTGCATCTCAGGCCTCTGATCCCAGGTCAAGGTCAGTGTATTACTCCCTACCTCTGCCCTGCGGTTCCGTATCCTGTTCTGCAGTCAGCAACGTTACATGTACACAGCGCCTCCATCAGCCATAAGCTCCAGATGTATGGAGGTGTTCTCTTACGGTAGAAACTGTTACCTCTCCCCCCAGTAAGATCACATACCAGGCCGAAGGTATATTGAACTGGAACGGATTTATTCCTGTACACTTCACAGTAACACGGCAGTTTTCTGCCCAATACAGTGAAAAAATTATAATAAAGCGCAACAAATAATGTGATATAATCAAGCTGCAGCCTAAACACCCGCGGTTTTCCCCAAAACTGCAAATTAAGATAACCTGAACAAAACAGTGTTCGTGGCGCCAAGTGATAAAACAGTTAATATGTGCAAATGATCCTAGTGGTGATTAGCAATGAAAAACACATCATACTGTAACTCCAAGTAGAGGATTCTCCAGGTCAGCAGACTCTTTGTAGACCCTCATATGAAGAAAAGAACACAAATGCAGAGAGTATAGTGCATTATCATTTACTTAAGATGACAGACAACACAGAGGGGAATGGTAACACACACACTTTCCCCGCTGGTAAGTAAACAATAAGTGACTTTGGGCGCACTTCAACCCTTCTCCTTAGATGACAGCTCCCAATGCGACCGCTTCACTTCTCAGTCACGAACAAACCGCGATTGCCTCCGCCACCGTCTCTCATCCGCAGTGGGGGCACTCCGCCGCGTCACGGTCACCTCAGCAGTCTCCTTCCAATCAGGGCTTCTCAGGAGATTGGGTACGGTGGCCTCAAAGCATCAAAAAAGCCCAACCGGTTTTGTACCACTGGCCTTCATCTGCCCAATAGTCTATGTTCTGGTCTCCAAACTTGGGATGGTTCCTTGACCTTCACTATGGGTCAAGGGCCCCTGCAGCAGTCCTAGCTCTTCCCCAGCCCTCTAGCAGGACCAGGGAAATAGGTAGTCACTCACTCCTCCCCTTAGATAGAGGACCAGGGCCTGCCAGTGCAGAGCAGTTCTGTGTGATACCTTGTCTCTCTCATGGTAGAGACACACTAAAGAATTTGGTGGTGCAACTCCCTTAAGTAGGGGGAAGGTACTAGGTCCGAACCCAGGATTGGGCAGCGTTCAGACCTAAACCCACCTCCTCCCCTGTCACTCAAGGGAATGCCTGTGTGGGGAAAACCCATGATTGGTACTGGCAATGCCTGTGCTTACCAGTACATGCATGCCAGTGAGGGCAGAATGGTAGCCATGGCTACATACCATTTGGTCAATTCAGATACTAAAGTGTTAAATGTTTTTTCTGCTTAAATGTATGTACAGTAAAAGAAAAAAATCCATATTTAACATAGCACTGTGTTATGAAAAAAAAAAAAAAAAAAAAAAACCGTTGTTGGATGTTAATAGATTTCTGCTCCCAAGAGCATTTCAATTTTCAAAGTACACACTGCATATAAAACTAAAAATCTAACAAAGGGTTGAGGGACAACATTTGAGATTATAAGTATACATACACAAGTATAAAACAACATCATGCAGGTTATTAAAGTCAGGTTATAAATATGTTTCATTGGATATTTCTGTTGGCTATTTTCCCCCTGCCCATATCTGGAAATCAATCTACTGGCTGCTACTCACTGTAAAAGCCAACCTCATAGAAGATGCTATTTTGCAACTTAATGATCCGTGTAATCAAGTGATTTAAATTAGTTGGCTATTGCATGAGGTTCAGTAGAGTTACAAGGAGTGGAAGGGTCAGTTTCACATAGAAACATGTACAGAAATAGATTTGAAAACGGCCAGCATTATAACACATTCTCTAATACTATTAATGTCTGCATCCTAACGTAAGATACGTTTATTAGTTTTGCAAATTGAGGCCTTTGGGCTTTTTAAACAGTTCTCCAAAGGGGTCAGATCATAAACCATTTAGGAGAAGAATGGCCACAAGTCTGTTGCAATGCAATTTTATAGACATTTAAAGATTTGAAGATGATTATATTTCACCATTTTGCAAACATTTGGTACATCTGTACTGTTCTGACTCATGTACATGGTGGCTAGTGAGTAGAGGCAGGCAGCTCAACTCAATCAATATTCCATGCAAAAGGAGGGTTCAATTTTTCTGAAATGTTTATTGGCGGGAACAAAACAGAAATAAAAGATGGATAGAGGGCTGGTGAAATACACACTGTTCTGATTCAATAACACTGTGGCAAGTGGTAGAGGCAGGAACACTTGCCCTTGGACTTTGCTTGTGCAAAGTACTTGTTACCTTGTCCTATCTGAGCTCTGCCTTGTCTCTGTTTTTCCTGCCGCCTGCCTCGACCCCGGAACCATACCAGACTACCCTTGCATCCCATGGATCCCAGGTCAAGGTCGGTGTATTACTCCCTACCTCTGCCCTGAAGGTCCGTATCCTGTCTTGCAGTCAGCAACGTTAGGCCTTGAGCACACACAGCGCTATGCAACGTGCGCGCGCTTTCGTGAGCGCATTCGTCACCGACCCCTGGCGGTCAATGGTAGTGTTCATTGTTGAAACTACCATTGGCTGCGAAGCGTGGCGTCGTCGCTGCTGCTGTAGCGGGAGTCTTTCAAAACTGTGATTCCAGGCTGCAGAAGCGCAACGTCAGTTTCAGCAGCCAATCAATGCATTGCCTGCTGAAAGTGAACAGACTCGGCAGCTCCCTGCACACACATACACACACACACACACACACACACACACACATACACACACACACACACACACACACAATTACGCTCTAACTTCCCCGCTCCCCCGCATTACATTATTTATTTATCCGCCGCCCGCTCCCCCGCATTACATTATTTATTTATCCGCCGCCCGCTCCCCCGCTCCCCGCATTACATTATTTATTTATCCGCCGCCCGCTCCCCCGCATTACATTATTTATTTATCCGCTGCCCGCTCCCCCGCATTACATTATTTATTTATCCGCTCCCCCGCTCCCCGCATTACATTATTTATTTATCCGCCGCCCGCTCCCCCGCATTACATTATTTATTTATCCGCCGCCCGCTCCCCCGCTCCCCCGCTCCCCCGCTCCCCCGCATTACATTATTTATTTATCCGCTGCCCGCTCCCCCGCATTACATTATTTATTTATCTGCCGCCCGCTTGCCCGCTCCACCCGCCAGCTCGCAGATCATTACGTCTGCTGGGGATGTTCACACATCGCCCAGCAGACGGAGGCACGCGCATGCAGCCACACTGATCCGCGTAACGCTGTGTGTGCTCGAGCCCTTACAGGTGATAGACAAGCTGTGACTATTCACAATGGCTGCTGGAATTGGGCTAACAGTAAAAACACTGAGATTATGCCAACTAGCAGGGGAGGCAGGAACAATACAACTAACTAAAAGGTGCAGGGGGATTACCAAGGCAACAGGCTGAAGCTAGGGGAAAGATACATTTATAGCAATTTCACACTGAGAAGTGCTGGCAGCCTCAGAACAGAGAACATATGCAATCTGGTTCCAGGACACACACTATGGGATCGGAACATGTACTGGGATTAGGAACAATTATGGTAATAGGGATACAGTAGGTAAATTACAAAGCTTCTCATATGGAAGCAGGGGAAGACCTATGCAGCAGAGAAGCAAGCTGAGAAAGTGACAGGACATGACACAAACAGAGAGGAAAGGGAGTTGGACTGCACCAAATAGAAAGGGGAGAAGGAGCAGCCGAACTCAGAGAGGAGAGAAGGGGGTGGGAGTGTTCGAAGGTAACAGGGGGGAAACCAGGAAGTGCTGGAACTGGACACATAACATGTACCATATATGGATATTTGAGACAGGCGAATCCGCCCAAATCTGTTTCCCGGATTTTCGCTAATGTTACCCCCCTAAAATAAGCTTTGCGGTGTAAAATATGCAAACGGATTTAGGCAGTTTCAATCCGTACGGATTCATTAAAAAATCGCCATTGGATACAACCCACGGATGGATTTATAGCTTTTAATCCACAAATTCCACAATCCGTCCTCAGGCTGCGGAATCCGTGGAGTGTATTGGTAATAATAATACAAAAAAAACACAGAACCCGAGTCGCTCCTTTTTGAGATTGATCCTCTGAAATCCGCGGACCAAAAGGAACCGGCCGATCCGCTGCGGATCCAAATCCGCCCCCAAAACTTTGCCCATCTATAATGAATACATTATCTCAAGTTACAAGTGAGTTTCACTGTGAAAAACTGCACTTCGCTGCATAGGCGACTAGTATGACATTAGCTGGAGCAGAGTCCAAGGGTCACCCGTGGGTCGCCAGTTAAAGAGTCCTGTTTCAGAGCCTGGATCAGGGTGACCAACTCCAGTCCTCAAGGGCCACCACCAGGTCAGGTCTTCTGGATACCCCTGCTTCAGCACAGGTGGTGCAGGCATTCTGACTGAGCCACCTGCGCTGAGGCAGGGATATCCTGCAAACCTGACATGTTTGTGGCCCTTGAGGACTGGAGTTGGCCACCCCTGACCGAGACTGGCCAAATCAGGGTCATTTACATTAGAAAAGAGGCAGCTAAGAGGGGACATGATTACTATTTACAAGGTCAATACAAGGACAGCACAAGGGTCCTCTTTTGAGATGAGAGGATAGGAGAGGTCACTCGCAGCAAAGGAAAGGGTTCTTTACAGTAAGGATAGTGACAATGTGCAATGCATTACCCTTGGGGACAGTCATTGCAGATACAGTAGGTATGTTTAAGAAAATGTTAGAGATCTTTTTAGAATAAAAAAGTACACAGGGATATGCCAAATAACTTAACATAAAACAGGTGTTGATCCAGGGAGAAATATGATAGCCTTTGCTGCAGTCGGGAAGGATTTGTTTTCCAATTTGATGATACAAATGTCTTACAAATCAAATGTTTTTAATTTGCCTTCTTCTGCATCAATATATTAAAAAAATAAAAAAAAATAAAAAAAAAAAAATATATATATATATATATATATAAAAGTATACATTACCGCATAGCAGCAAAAAGGAGACCACTCAGGTGAATGAAAATTAATGTATTAAATACAGCACATCACTCCAACATTTCGATCCCACAGGGGGGATCTTCCTCAGGGTGGTGCAACAGACACAGGACAGTGAGTGACTTATATACCCCAACACCCAAGTGACATAAACATCTCCACATCATCAAAAAGCATCATCATCGGGCGACAAAACAGCTGTGCATAATACAATCTAATTAGATCATGCTCCAACTCCATGTCTATACTCCTATTGGGGAATCCAAGTCACATGATCAAACCCAAGCTGTCAATGTGATTGCATGTAAACAAACTGATGCTGCATCAGCAGGCCCAGTTGTCAAGGCAACCACATGTGTGCTCAACTCTTTAAAGGCAGCAGACACCAGTGGTAGTCATGTGTACTGCACGTGTACAGATACACCACTGCAAATGTGTACTGCACCGACACACTTTATTCGAGCAAATACCCAGTATGTACCTGGCAGATACCTGGAATGCGCCGCTCCTCACCTCTGACAAGCCCCGTTGCGTTTGCCTTCCCAGCCTGGGTTCATGCCTGGCTGACGGGCGGCTGATCTGTTAAATGATAATGATTAGGATTTAATAGGCTGCAATGCTTCGCGTGTCTACCAGATGGCATAAATTCATGAATTGTAATGCAGTATATATATATATATATATACTGTGCAGTATTGCAGCCAGCGGGAATAAAATGCTTCAATCCCTGCCTGGAAATACCTCAATGCACTCGTGCAGAAAACAGTCACAAACCTCAATACACCCGGGTATACCCGAATTCGTGGGACTAGCCGAGCTCGAATAAAGTGTGTCGCCAGTGTATGTGCTGTAGCAGTGATGAATTTAGTCCTAAGCAGTACCTAAGAATAACAGATACTGGCATGCGTATATCTGTAGAATCATATGGCAGATGGAACCCGCTGTAATCCCAGTCGGGTAACCCATAATACACCTGACGTCACATACGGCATGGATATACATAGGTTGCTAGTTAACCCCTAGTGTACCAGTACTGCCGAAGGCACAAAGTGCGGTCAAATAAAGGAACATGCTGTCAGTAGGCCGAGGAGATGGTCCTCCATCAGAGTTCCTTATGACTCTGATAGATCTTATATTACTGTACATAAGAATTACTTCAGATTAGAACGGACGTACTATCTCCAACTCATGGGAACTGCTATGGGTCCAATATGGCCCCATCTTATGTGAATATCTATATGGACACATATGAGCAGACACACCTTCTACATTATGCCCCACACGCTGAGTCTATTTTATATTATGCTAGATTCATTGATGATGTGTTCCTCCTGTGGGGTGGGGGCGAACATGATCTGTTGGAATTTATTCATTATGTGAATCTCATACCATCAAACATACACTTCACGTACCAGTTGTGGCGGTAAAGGGGTTAACTGGGCTTGTAATAAAGTTCAGGCCCACTTGGTTAACCCTGACTCGTGTGTTAGGGTCTTAGAGTGTCAGCTCTGGGACCCAGATGTCAAAAATGTATTACTGCAACTGTATACTGATTTTGCGACATTAAAGAATGATGTGATTTTATTTCCTTTCCGGGGATGCTGGGATCGGGTGTTTTCTAGGCTGTACGTTTCAGGGTGGGTTTGGCGGAGAAAGTCTTTGCAGAATGCGTCTATGTAGCGGGGTTCCGGGTTATGGGATACCCCAAAAGTTGTATACGGAGATTGAGTGATATCCTCTGATACTGCTAAGCGCATTACTCCGCCAACCTTGTACCCTCTTACGACTCACTGCCAGAGTCCCTGCTGCAGCATCTTCCAGACAAGGTAAATGGGTATGAAGGGGTTAAAAGATATCTGTAGGTATACACAGAGTCCTTAGTATAGCATGGGGCTCCCCAGTATAGCAGATGTACCCCCATACTGTACAAGCCCAGGTTTCCTGAGCCTAGAGTAGGGGTTCAGGAAGGTGCTCACGCTAAGGTTATGAAGCTGAGCAAATTTGCAGTGTTTAAAAGTATGTTTCTAATGTGTGCCAGGTATGAGGCTAGTGATTTGTAGGGCTTTCTAAGTAATAGACTCTGGAAGGCACAGATGGTTACTAGGCTCGGCTCCGGTGTGTCTGTCCAGGGGCCATACTTGAAAGGGCTCAGAGATGCCTAGGTGTGAGGCCATATGGGCCCTGCAATTATTAAAAAGCACCCATATCCTGGCATGAAACAACGCAACCTAACACCCTTTGCTAAACAGCCAGCCGCTGTGGAGCCTTGCACCGTGGGGGGGGGGGGGGGGCGAAGGGGCAGAGGGGGCTATTTCACCTGCCCGGGGAAAAGGCTCAGGAGTGGGAAACCCTGTATGAGTGTTTTAGATTGGTCGTTATGCGGTTGCTAAGGTTTTTTGATTGGGCTGCAGGTTTTCTGGGACCTGGACACCAGAGGTTTGAAAAGCTCTGACACAGGTCAGCTTCTTGAGTTCTAAGTGGTCTAAGAGTTACATCTCAGAGTTTCATCAGTTCCATCTTGTGTGATTCACCTGAGATTCAGTCCCATTGGAGAAGTGGCCTGGAATATTTTGCTGTGTGTTTGCAATTAGGAAAGATTAGTTTTGTTATCCCAGTTTTCCAAAGTAAGTGTGTCTTTTTACTGTATTTTTGTGTAACATTGTTATGTGCGTTCATTAGGTGAATAAACGCAATTAATTTTTATCTCTCTGCTTGCTCAATCAATGATCCCGGTTATTAAAAGTTGTAATAAGCTGGTCTTACCGTGACACCAGTACAGTGCCACTAATATAGTGTTCCTGGATACCGTGGTATTTAAGGAAAATAATGTATTGTGTACTAGAATACATACCAAGGACACAGATAAGAATTCTCTCTTAGACGCTCAGATTCATCATCCTCCCCCTCTCAAGAGGGGACTCCCCTTTTCACAAATGCTCCGGGTACGGAGAATTACAAGCGATCCTACGCATGTTGAAGCAGCTTTACAGAAAATGGCAGATCGCTTCAGAGAGAGGGCTACGATCGGACAGAAATTGATCAAGCATTAGCCAAAGCACGGTTACCGGCAAGGGGTGATCTACTGAAACCTACGGTGACAACCAAGGAAAATGATCGGTTTCACATAGTAACAACATATAGTACTGCCTCAAGCCAGATACAACGCAGTATAAAGCAAAATTGGCACATTTTGGCGAATGATAAACGTATTGGAAAACATTTTGAGTCCCCACCCCTCTTTTGCTATCAGCGGGGTCGGAATGTGGGGGATTACCTCATAAAGGCGGACCCAGTGGATAAATATGCAACGAAAACGACCTGGCTCACAAAGGCTCCGGGGGCGCACAAGTGCAGTGGTTGTGTAAATTGCCAGTATTTAATGCTGGGCAACACTTTTATGCATCCGCATTAAGGTTATCCAATTGAAATTGTGAATTTTCTCAATTATGACTTGAAATTTGTAGCCTACATTATCAAATGCCCCTGTGGGCATGTTTACGTGGGCAAGACATCACGTATGCTTTAGGAACGAATAGCAATGCATCGTTCCACAATACGCAAGGCCCTTGCTGACCCCACCAATTCTGATGATCTTAAATTGTTACCAGTGGCAAGGCACTTTAAGCTTAAACAGCACAGCTTGGCCACCTTTCGTTGTATGCCCGTTGTACAAGCCCATACTCCAGCCAGGGGAGGAAATAGACACAGGCTTTTGCTCCAGCTTGAGGCGAGGATGATTCACAGACTGGATTCTATGGCCCCCAAAGGCCTGAATGAGGACATGAACTTGGGTTGTTTTTTGTAATTTGTTGTATACATGGATCAGCGTAGTTCAAAATGATTAGTTTAAAATGCATTTATTTTAGAGTATATTTTATTAAAGCTTGCATATTCTTGTCGTTCAGCTTCTTCCATTGATTTTATTTTCCCCTCCCGGTTCTCTTCACTTTACCCTCACTGTGTATTGGGTGTTCTTTATTCCACATGTAACGGGTATTCCACCCCACCCAATCGCAGATATAGTGTGGGTGCGGGGAACTTAGTGTTACCAGGTGTGGTGCTTTACCTGTTAGGCTCACAGGAGGGCTGAGCTTCCGCCACGGGGATCCTGGGGCAATTATACTAGGGGTAATCACTTACATCGGTGCAGCGCCTCCACCTGCGATGGCTCCAACCAGAGGGGGAGTGGTTCCTCGCAGGACAATCATAATAATCACATACACAGTGAGGTATAATAACTAATACCATTTACTAACATGCCATACAACATCTCACATAAATACCATAACAACAGGTGTCCCTCTTTAAAGGAGACACTAATCACGGCGTCTCTCAATACGCTACTGCTATCTTGCGCAACGGCGGACGCCAACACTTTATGCCGCCCTTCCCACAGAAGGATCCCACCCCATGTCCAGTAATCCCACTGTCTCACACTACCAAGTCATATACATGTACGTGTGTGACTGCGCAGTCACTATGTCTGATGATAGGCCTTGTCGGTGCACTTTATAACGGTACCTGCCCTGGCTCCAGCCACGGGTGCTGCTATACCACTGGGGTTGGATCCGCTGGGATATCCTCCTACGCGTGGGGTGAATTCCGGCGTGGATAATATCACCGCAGCTCCGCACCGTCTGTACCTTGGCGAGGATCTGTCTGCTGCCAGCAGACCGCAGTCACTGCTTGCTTGGCCTCCGTGAAGATAGTCCAGCTCTCTTTAATGCGTGGGCTTGAGCCCACGCCTCGTGGCGGGAAACGCAACGTCCGCTGTGTCCCTAACTAGCAAACAGCTAATGGGGCAGGGTCCCTAACCTAGGGCCTGTCCCTACAGCACCACAAGCTATCGGAGGGACTCAGGACCTACCTGGGGCCTAGGGGGGTTGCTGGCCTAGTGCAGGGAGTCACTGACACCTGCACCCCACCTCCTTCCCCTAGCTGCTCCGGTCACCAACTGCCAGTCTCTCAAAACCCCGTGAATTGTATCTCTTTGCTCCTGCAGGGAGTCACTGTGCCCTATTGGCTCCCTGGCATCACGTGGGGCGCGCAAAGGCTCCTGGGATCTGTAGTCCCTGCCTATAGCCTTCCCTAACAGGCTAGGCTTCGCGGGTTCCTCATTGCGCATGCGCGAGCTGTCTGGAGTTCTCCCGGCACCTCCTCTAACTGCGCATGCGTGAGCTATCTTTCAATGGCCGCGCCCTGCTCCGCTAGCCGCCGGGACCCTAACGACGCGACCGCGGCCCTAGCAATGGCCCGATCGCATCCCTGGCAACCGGCCGCCTCTACCTGAGCCGCGCTATGCTCGCACACGCCCCCGCACCTCCCAACGAGCGGCTCCAACCTCCCTACCACCCCGGTGAGTGTCTCGAGGAGGGGGGCCAGCAACGGGATCAGGGGACCAGGCTACATCCTCCCCCTGGTAAAATCCCCAACGTCCTCGCTTGGGACACGACAATATAACTATGTACAGAAGTTATATAATGAAAATGGCATCACATCGTTATATAATAAAAATGCAACAATCAAACGTGACCTTACACTTATCAGCTCTAAATCAGATTGCACATTTCACTGAACATCACAATGACGGACTGCACTCTGCTGCGAGCCCACTGCTGAGCCTCATAATGGGGTGCCCCAATTTGATAATAGGTTACCCGGGTTGGAGGGTACCTTACTCTCTGGCTCCGGCGAAGCTGTTCTTCGGCAACTCCCTCGGGGGAGTAATAACCACAGTCCTGAGGCTCAGGCTCATCCCTTGAGGGGAAAATTGTCTCTGAACAGTCTCTGTTAGGCACAAAGCATGGACTCTGCGCATCCAAAGGCTGGCCTGTTGGTGCTACTTTAGTAGGCATTGGCCCACGAGGCCCTTTACCCGTAACTCCTCCGGGAGATGCCCCATCCGCAGGGTTGTCCCTTTGAGAGGGTCCCTCTATAGGGTCTTCATGCATTTCAGAGTGGGTCTCATTATCGACAGTCTCTTGACCCACCTCTGATAATTCGGGTTCACCTTGAGCGGTGTGGCCAGTATCTCTGTCTCTTCATCTCCCACTTGTGGAATGGGGAGAAGATGATTACAGTGCCATACCTTTACCCGGCCTTCAGTGTCTTTGATGCGATAGACCGGGAGGCCAGGCATCTGAGACTCTATTTCATATACCCCGTCCCTCCATCGGTCAGCTAATTTGTGTTTTCCTGGGACTCCCAGATTTCTAAGTAACACAGCGTCCCCAGGACGATGTTCCCGATACTTGACCTTATGATCGTATCGCCTTTTATTTCCAGCGTTCAACTTAGCTGTAGCCTTCTCAGCCTGTTGATAGGCCTGCTGTAAACTGTCTTTAAGTCTTTGCACATATTTGAAATGGGTAGCATTGTGTATCCCATCCGTCGAAACTCTAAGACGTACATCCACTGGTAACCTCGCCTCTCGCCCAAACATGAGAAAGTAGGGGGAGAATCCCGTTGACTCGTGTCGGGTGCAATTGTACGCATGCACCAGGGCCTCCACATGTCGACTCCATTCAGTTTTCTGAGCACTCTGTAGCGTTCCGAGCATATCCAGTAAGGTTCGATTAAATCGCTCGGGCAGTGCACCTCCTTCCGGGTGATACGGGGTCATGCGTGACTTGGTGATGTTCAGCATTTTGAAGAGTTCTCTGATCAAATTGCTCTAAAAGTCCCGCCCTTGGTCGGAGTGAAGGCGGTTGGGAAGACCGTAGTGCACGAAGTACTTCTCCCATAATATTTTCGCCACTGTGATGGCTTTCGGATCTTTTGTGGGGAAGTCTATGAACAAACACACAAGAGATTCCCCCTTGAATGCACTCAGATAGGTCAGTGATAGTGATATGATTAGTACATTAAAAAACCTTTAATCACATATAAAATTATGTCGTAAAGAGGGACAAGGTAAACATAGTCCAGGACCAGTCCCTATTGGCAAACCAAAGAATCTTCCTTCAAACAAATAGACAGAAGATAAATACAGATAGCACTACATCAAGACGCAGTGGGCCAAGTGGCGAAGGTAATCACCCATAGTTACCTACAGAAAAAGGTGCTAATCCAAATAATGGATGTCCTTATGTCTAAAAAATCAGCAGACCTCAGCGGATGCAGGCTGCTGATACTGAGTCTGTAGGGGTGAATAGCTTAAAATGAGCCGGTCCAGTGGTAAGGACCTAATATCAATGGCCAGTGCTTGACAAATCACCCAAAAATCTACTCGCCGAACCAAAAAATCTACTCGCCACCTAGTCCCGCCCCAACCCCGCCTCTAGTCCCGCCCCCAACCCCGCCTCCAATACCGCCCCCAGCCCCGCATTTTAAAAAAACCATAAATGAAATAAATGTAATCAATTCCTAGTAAGAACATTCGTTTTTGACATAAGTTTATTTATTGTATTACATTATACTACAATTAGTCCATGTGTGTGTATATGTGTGTGTGTGTGTGTGTGTGTATAAATGTCGAATCTAGAAAAAAAAGCCAGATGTGAATGACTAGTTTCCTGCACCCCTTAACTAGTGCCTGGATGCCCCTGCTTCACAATATTTAAAGCAGCAATCCCACCTGGGATCTTACCTGATCCGCAGACCCTCAATGTCCAGGTACCTCATTTCCGCAATGTTATACATTGGAGGGAAGGTGTTCCCTACCTGTCTTCTGGGTTAGGGGGGGTTCCGATGTCTTCCGTGTGAAGCTTGAATCAGATTTGGAAGAAAGCAGTATAGGTTATTTCGGTGTAGTATAGGGCAGTTAAGATATACAGGGTAAATAAAATATCCAGATCCAGATTGTGAGACAGAGAGAGGGTGAGACAGAGAGAGGGTGAGACAGAGAGAGGGTGAGACAGAGAGAGGGTGAGACAGAGAGAGGGTGAGACAGAGAGAGGGTGAGACAGACGGAGAGAGAGGGTGAGAGAGACGGAGAGAGAGGGTGAGAGAGACGGAGAGAGAGGGTGAGAGAGACGGAGAGAGAGGGTGAGAGAGACGGAGAGAGAGGGTGAGAGAGACGGAGAGAGAGGGTGAGAGAGACGGAGAGAGGGTGAGAGAGACGGTGAGAGAGAGACGGAGAGAGGGTGAGAGACAGAGAGAGGGTGAGAGAGACGGAGAGAGAGGGTGAGAGAGACGGAGAGAGAGGGTGAGAGAGACGGAGAGAGGGTGAGAGAGACGGTGAGAGAGAGACGAAGAGAGGGTGAGAGAGAGACGGAGAGAGGGTGAGAGAGAGACGGAGAGAGGGTGAGAGAGAGACGGAGAGAGGGTGAGAGAGACGGAGAGAGGGTGAGAGAGAGACGGAGAGAGGGTGAGAGAGAGACGGAGAGAGGGTGAGAGAGAGTGAGGGAGAAACCGAGAGAGGGAGAAACCGAGAGAGGGAGAAACCGAGAGAGAGAGGGTGAGAGACGGAGAGAGGGTGAGAGACGGAGAGAGGGTGACTGTGGGGGGATGGGGTGACTGGGTGTGGGGATGGGGTGACTGGGTGTGGGGATGGGGTGACGGTGTCGGGATGGGGTGACGGTGTGGGGATGGGGTGACGGTGTGGGGATGGGGTGACTGGGTGTGGGGATTGTGTGATTGGATGGGGTGACTGGGTGGGGTGATGTGGGGTGGTGGGGTGACGGGGTGTCTGACTGGGTGGGAATTACTGACTGTGACTGGGTGGGGATTACTGACTGTCTGACTGGGTGGGGATTACTGACTGTCTGACTGGGTGGGGTGACTGGGCAGGGGGCAGGGGGCAGGGGGGTGGGATGACTGACTTTTGACAGACTGGGTGGGGGGGATGGCTGGGTGGGGGGGGGAGTGACTGACTGGGGGGGGGAGTGACTGACTGGGTGGGGGGGGGACTGACTGACTGGGTGGGGGGGTATGACTGACTGACTGGGTGGGGGGGGACTGACTGGGTGGGGGGGTATGACTGACTGACTGGGTGGGGGGGTATGACTTACTGACTGGGTGGGGGTATGACTTACTGACTGGGTGGGGTGGGGGATGACTGGGTGGGGTGGGGGGATGACTGACAGGGTGGGGTGGGGGGATGACTGACTGACAGGGTGGGGGGATGACTGACTGACTGACTGGGTGGGGTGGGGGGATGACTGACTGAGTGGGTGAGGTGGGGGGATGACTGACTGATTGGGGGGATGACTACCTCTGGTGTCCTACATGTGTACACACACACACACACACACACACACACACACACACACACACACACACACACACACACACACACCACTCTCTCTCTCATACACACACACACACACACACACACTCACACTCTCTCTCGTTGGGGGGGGGTCAGGGGGGAGTGGAGACAGCCACGGGGACCGAAGGGAACACCCCTGCCCCGCGCGTGCAGCCACAGGAGTGGAACCGGAGGGGGGGAAATCCCCTGCTGTCATAGCCTGCCCCGCGCGAGCAGCCACGGGGACAGGAGCAGAGACCAGAGGGGAAGCGGGTTCAGGGGGGGGAGGGACGACATTCCCCTCTATCATCTTCTGCCCCGGGCGTGCAGCCACGGGGACAGGAGCGGGACCGGAGCACACGCGGGACAGGGTGGAAATCCCCCGCTGTCATCTCCTGCCCCGCGCGAGCAGCCACAGCCACAGGGACAGGAGCGGAGATTGAGGGGATGAGGGGGGAAGCGCGAGCAGGAGACAGGGAACGAGCGCGCGAGGAGCAGCCATTACTTACCCCTGCAGAGAAGGGCTCCATTCCACGTCACGGCCAATTGGCCAATCAGCCAGGAGGATATTTTATTGTTATTTATTTATTTTTACATTTGTGGGAGGGGGGGGAGCGGAAAGGGAGGGGGAAGCGGAGACAGCCACGGGGACCGAGGGGAACATCCCTGCTGGCATCGGGAGCAGCCACGGGCACTGGGGGAAAGCGGGGATCGTAGGGCAACCGGGACGGGAGGGGGGGAGACATCGCCCGCTGTCATCTCCTGCCCCACGCGTGCAGCCACAGGGACAGGAGCGGAACCAGAGGGCAAGCGGGACAGGGGAGGGGGGGAAATCCCCTGCTGTCATCTCCTGCCCGACAGGAGCGGAGACTGGAGGGGATGAGGGGGGAAGCGCGGGCAGGAGACAGGGAGCAGCCATTACTTACCCCTGCAGAGAAGGGCTCCATTCCGCGTCACGACCAATTGGCCAATCAGCCAGGAGGATACTGTATTTGTACCTTACGTAATAGTGTAGGTTCCTGTCAAGGGCAGGCACAAAATGTGCTATACTAGTGCCCTGAGGCACGGTTCAAGGACTGTATCCAGTTAACGCCTCCACAACATTGTGACAAGTTGCACAGAAATCACACATAATGAATTGGAATAGAACAGCTTCAATAGGTCTCGTGGTGAGTGATGTTACTAATACTGCGTATTGAAACAACAGAGGGATACGGTATGCATGATAGTAGATACATATGGTGTGCTAAACCGCAGGTAATTATAGCTCACTATGCTAACATGCACACGTATATCACTAGATAGTGGTGTAAAAAAGGTAAACAAGTTATACCCGGGTTAGATGATAAGTGTAAGCCCCATAGATTTACAGATAAGTAAGGTTGCCTTGTGCGTTATTGTGGATGTATATAAAAGGGCAGGCACCAAATGTGCTATATTAATGCCCTGAGGCACGGTTCAAAGACCGTATCTGGTTATAGCCTCTACAGCAAAATGGTAAAACACACGAAGTTAACGCACTCAACCTTGCATTAGTAATGCTGCAAAAGTAAATCCCTTACTAATGATGTAAATGAAGGTAAGTATATACTTCCCAGGCAAGAAGGTCAGTAACAAGCCTGTGCTGTGGGCACTGAAAAATAACAATTTACTACCACATACAGATGTAAATCAACTATAATGGTGTTCAAACAGAGCAGTAGAGCTGTAGCAAGTACAGCAGTATGGAGAGGGTATAATGCCTCTACTTGGCCATGTGACCTATAATGTCCGTGGAGAGTCCAACCGGACACACTAATGAGATATTTCACTTAGCTTATGATGCTCTGCTAAGCATATCTGTAGTGGCTCCACCGGGTCCCGTTGTCAGGGGAAGTGGAGTCGGGTTACCGAGGTGTAGTTACCGAGAGACAGGACAAGTCTCTGATTCTAACTCGGCAGCGATCACACTCGTGTGTGGCGTCCATCCGGCATGGTGACGTCACTCCGTTCCGGTCACCTGACGCACGTTTCGCGCGTTTCTGCGCTTTCTCAAAGGTACTGGCACGTAGTGAACGTGCACGTTAAGTAGCCTAAGGTAGCCATGGCAACCGCACGGGAGTGTCCTCCCTCTGTTGCCTGCTGGACAGCCTATCACAATGTCTGAAGTCAGGGCATACTAGTCATTAGCGGGCCAGACAGATGTCACAGAGGGCAATAAATATGATGCCTATCTTAATGGTAGCCCGTATGGGTGATTGTCACTCGGGGGCATTGTCTGGCAGAGATATACACATGGAGATAACTGGAAAAATGAAAATAAAAATAGTAATAGTCAAAATATAGTCCCCTTCCCCTCCCTTCTCTCCCATCCCTGGAATTTCTACTTTTGTGGGGAAGGCCTGGGCATACCGGGTGTAGTGGTCCGTGATGACCAACACGTTGCATATTCCCCGGCTATCAGGCTCAATGCACAGAAAGTCCATACACACAAGGTCCATGGGGCCAGAACTTTTCAGATGGCCCACGAGGGCTGCTCGGGTAGGCAGGGTCTTGCGCTGTATACACCTGGTACAGTGGCGACAGTGGCGTTCAATGGCCTCCCGCATTTTGGGCCAGAAAAAGCGATCTCGAACCAACCCAAAGGTCTTTTCTATCCCAAGATGTCCATGATCATCATGTAGGGACCTCAACACTAGGTATTGTAAGTTCCTAGGGAGGACTAGTTGCCGCCTATCCGGATGGTTGTGGTATTGCACCACCCGATAGAGTAAGCATTGTCTATTTCAAATTTGTCCCATTCTCACATGAGCAAAGCCACTAAGTCATCTGGAGCACGCTTCAGAAGGGCTGGGTTCTTCCTTACAACGGCTTGTCGGATGATACTGACAACAGGATCTCGTATTTTATAGTCTACCAAATCTTTCCACCGTAACACCTTGTCATGCGTGATGTGCATTCCTTTGGGTCGCAGTAGGCGGCTGGGACATCCTGCGACTGGCATCCCAATGAATCGGCCACTCGTAATTCTGAGAAGGCCACTTGGTCGTTGACGATGGCGGCAGTTCTACACATAGCCCGCACTCCGGGTCCTGGAAGTTCTTCCCATTCCTCATCATCTGGAGTAGCAAGTAATCCTGGCCTTCAGGAGAGGGCGTCCGCCCCGATATTCAATGGTCCGTCTTATACTTCAAGGAGAAGCTGTAGTTGCTGGGGGCGGCCTGCCATCTGTGACCTGCTGCATCTAATTTGGCCGACATATTGATGTACGTGAGAGGATTATTATCCGACCTGACTTCAAACGTAACCTGTAAAGGTAATCATGGAGTTTCTCAGTGATCGCCCACTTGAGAGCCAGGAACTCCAATTTGTGGACGGGGTATCGCTGCTCACTGGGCGTCAGACTGCGGCTGATGTAGGCGACAGGCCGGAGGCCCTCACGGTGCTTCTGGTGTAGGATGGCACCCAATCCATTGAGGCTGGCATCCACATGCAGAATGTATGGTTGTTCGGGGTCAGCATACGCAAGCACCGGCGCTTCAGTCAGACATTTCTTCAATTTCATGAAGGCCTGTTCACACTCAGACGTCCATTTATCACCAAACAGTTGGTGAGCCGATACAGCCTTTCTCCCAGTTTCTGCAGGGTATATCTTCAGCAGATTATTCAGGGGTTTAGCTCTACTGGAGTACCCTTCCACAAAGTGATGGTAGTACCCACAGAATCCCAGGAAGGATCGTAGTTCTGTTACATTTTCGGGACGCGGCCAGTTCACGACTGCTTCTACCTTGGCTGGGTCAGTTGCGATCCCTTGAGCCGATACGATGTGCCCCACGTAGGTCACCGAGGTGTGACAAAACCGGCACTTGTCTAGGGACAACTTCAACCCTTCCTTCCCAAGACGGTCTATTACTTTGAGCAACCTGTCTTCATGCTCCTCCAGAGTTCTCCCGAAGACAATGATGTCATCCAGGTTTACCAGACACTCTCGAGGGCTCATGTCCCCGATAGTCTTCTCCATCAGTCTCTGGAAGGTAGCAGAGGCCCCGCATATACCTTGGGGCATACGTGTAAATTGGTAGAATCCCAAGGGGCAGACGAAAGCTGTTTTCTCCTGATCTTCCACATTCATACACCTGATAGTACCCGGATCGGAGGTCGAGCACGCTAAATCATTGACTTCCATTTAGCGCATTCAGGATCTCTTCAATGCGCGGAAGGTTGTACTGATCCGGTATCGTATGATTGTTCAGAGTTCGATAGTCGACACACAGTCGTACGGACCCGTTCTTTTTCCTCACCACCACTATGGGTGACGCGTAGGGCCCCCGAGCCTCCATCACAATCCCAGCGGTTGCCATGTCTTGGATGGCATCCCTCACATCGTCCACATCCCGCGGGGCGATGCGACAAGACCCCGGAACGGGGTGGCATCACTCAGTCGAATGATATGTTGGGCGATGCGACTGCACCCCACATCCATCTCACTCGTGGAGAACACATTCCGCCGTTTATTCAACTGAATTGTCAACCGTGTTTTCCATTCAGGGGACAATGTCGACTCGCCGAAGTTGAAGTCCAGGTCGGCTAACCGTCCAGCCATGGTCGCCGCCTTCACTTGGGGCGCGGTGTTCACAGGGCTGACTGGATATATGCAACCCAAGTTCTGATCGGTGTCAAATTCCATCGGGAAAGGGGAGAGATTCTGCACATACACGTGGGTTCGTAGAGGGATTTTAGTCGTCCACTCTCTCACTTCGGGTAGTACCCTATACCCTCTCTGAACTTCGTCCTCGGGGGTACTCTCCAGAGAGAAGAACTGATCGTCCTCCTGCCTATCGGGGTAACAACACCAGATGGCCATTCTTTGTACTCCCCCTGGTAATATGGTCGTCAATCCGCGTTGACGATTGTAGAGGTCCCCATGATGCTCCAGAACATATACCCGGTGGCACTCTTCTCGTAAGACGGGGTCTAGAAGCGAATTGGCCAACGGCAACTCATTGGTCTCTTTCAAGTAGGCTCTGATTACAGCTTGTACTATAACAGCATTGGTTCCCAAGATTATTGTATACTTGCACTGGTCTTGGGGCTCCGGACATACCATTGCCGCTACATGCATGGGGTGTTTCTTGCCGGTGTTCAGTTGGAGTATTTCCAGCTGGACCCTTACAATCCCATCGATGGGGTAGTCTTCATTACTTAATCCCCTAACCTTCATATGTTCGGCCGGCCTCAGGGGGCAATGTTGGAGGTGCTGGTCATAGAACTTGCGGTATATTATGGTTACTTGTGACCCTGTGTCTAGTAAGGCCGATGCGTAGATCCCTTCCAGTACAACGGGCACGATGGCCGCGGGGCCCACTTGACTGTAATCTCCACTGGGTGAGACGTCAGAAGGGGCATCCTGGGATCCAGAATGAGGGAGTTCTGGGTCAGATTCTACCACTGGTACACTGCAGACCATTGATCGGGCTGATTTCCCCATATCGGGAGGGTGTTCTTCTGGAGGGTCCTCTCTCTCCGGACAGTTACGAAGGACGTGGCCCTTCTTACCGCAGTTATAGCACACAACCTCGCGTCGTTCCGGACGAACCTTGGACGGGGAAGGTGGTCTACCGGTGGGTCTTGGCTTGTACTCCTTGAACGAGGCAGCAGACTCTTCCATCTTTTCCATAGAGCCCTTTCTTTTTGAGGTGGAGGGACTCTTAGGTTTAGCGGTAGAGTGTAGCATAACATGTGCCTCCTGCATTTTCACTTGGCGCAGCAACTCGGTGAATGGAGAGGGACCCCCGTCCATTATTTTGCTGTGGAGCATGTTGGCTATAGGGTGAGTGGGGCTTGATCCCCGCAAGTTCTGCTTATGGAGTGCTTCATCCATCCCAGAGGCGACAATCAGTTTACGATTGAGTAGGATTCCCAAGACTAGCTGCAGGCGGTGAATAAAAGCCGACAAATCTTCTCCCTCCTTCTGATAAAGATTGAAGTACTTCGTCCAGATCGCTCCTTCGGCTAGTCCGTACGCTTCCAACAGGAACGCCACCATTTCCAACGCCATCAACTCTGGGTGTTGGTCCCTGTGGATGGTCACAATGGTAGAGGCGGGAGGCCTGAGACATTCCATGATACGCTGCCGCTTTACAGTGTCAGTACACGACCATTCCTCTACGACTTTTACTGCATTCTCCCTCCAAAGGTCTATTCCTTCCTCCCCCTGTGGTATTGGAAGTACTCCCGAGAAGGCCTTAAGTTTCTGGTAGCCTTGAGACTGGGAGGCCATGGTGAAGGCTTCTACGAATTGGGGTAGCGTCACCCCCATTATGGAACCTTCGTTCGTTACCCTCTCTCTGCTATGCCTGGGGTGCACCTCGTGGGGTACGGGGTCGGGTGGAGAGGGCGGACTGTCAGCCCAACTATTGGCTTCCGTGAGAGCGCTTGGGGTAAAGGAGACTTTGGGTTGGGGACGGTCAACCCGGTTTGGGGTACTTGACACGGGTGCAAGTGGTGTCCAAGTACTGGTGGACGGTTCGTCTGGATCTTGAGGAGGGGCTCTTAGTGAAAACATTTCCCTTATTACTGGTAAGTCCGAGTATATAAGGGGTTATCCTTCTGGCGGGCACTCGGGGGCTACTAGAATGTTCGGGGCCGCTTCTGGGCATATGTCCCGCCCCACGGTGAATAGTAGGGCACTCCAATGGTAAGTAGAGTTGAACACCCTGCCACGGTACCATACTTTATCTGGCCCTAAGAGCTTTCTCAGTGAGTCCCGGAAGTCAGTTTCCGCCACTAACGCCGGGATGTTCCCTACGGCAACAACGTGTCTAGGTGGTTCACGGACGGTGGTAGCCCACGCATGGACCTCTTGACGTGAGGGAATTACCATGATGCTGATCTTTGGTGATACTGTTTTGAATAGGGCACCCCAGGTCTGAATATCTCAGCAGCGCCTCCAAATGTAACAGGTATTCCACCCCACCCAATCACAGATATAGTGTGGGTGCGGGGAACTTAGTGTTACCAGGTGTGGTGCTTTACCTGTTAGGCTCACAGGAGGGCTGAGCTTCCGCCACGGGGAACCTGGGGCAATTATATTAGGGGTAATCACTTACATCGGTGCAGCGCCTCCACCTGCGATGGCTCCCACCAGAGGGGGAGTGGTTCCTCGCAGGACAATCATAATAATCACATACACGGTGAGGTATAATAACTAATACCATTTACTAACATGCCATACAACATCTCACATCAATACCATAACAAAATACACAAAAGAGACAGACAGAGCCCCTGGTGGTAGCACTCTATTCCAAAATGATATGGTGATTTTTTTAAAATAACTTTATTATTGACATAACGTTAAAATATTGGGGTCTAAAACAAGGATTAAATATTCCAAGTGTGTGTGTCTCTATTGGATTGATGTGTCCAGAAGAGTGTAATAATTGGATTAATGTCCAGTGTTAGGGTGTTCACTGGCCCTAGTGTTCCTCGTATAGAGTGAATTGACTAGAGTTCTAGTGGATTATCAGCAGTTTGAGCCACACATGCAGTGCCCCAGTATGAATATACTAGTTGGTGCTCTTAAGTATGGGACCTATGCTGTGCTATTGCGTGATGGCAGCTAAAGCATATTAAAGTTGTTGTATAGAACAAATCTTGGTCTAAGTGCACCTATTGGTATGTTCCCGTCACCTCCCTATACATAGGTGGTGTGTTGAATAGGGTGTATGGTGCCTGGTACATAAACATCTACAGTGGTTGATGTCTGAGGTGTGCTTTATACTAGTATTGATGAAACTTGTACTGGTGTATAGTATGACACTGCTATAACTATGTTCTAGATAGATACCAAGTTAATAGCTAAGTACTGTACCTTTTGGGGTGTTATATCGGTCAGTTGAGAGACCTGTCCCCATTTGGCACAGTGCTATTGCATGTGTGGTTGTATTCTGGCACTCCAGGGGTTAATTGCTGGTTAGGTTTGCCTATTGCTAAAACGTATTGTACCCTATGAGCTGCTCGCTGTATCAGGGAATTAGCATTGTGGCTTCCTTGCCTAGTTAGGTAATGCAATGTTGTGCCAGATATATTTGTTGCTTTTACTGGTAGGTGACTAGTGAGTCCATTGGGACTCTAATAGTCCTTTACTGTGCACTGGAGGCGCCACGCTGACTCTCTCAATATAACTGAGTCAGTGTATGTGAACGCGAGCACCTCCGCGTGCACGTGGTCACGTGCACGCGGAGGTGCTCGCGTTCACATACACTGACTCAGTTATATTGAGAGAGTGCCAGAATACAACCACACATGCAATAGCACTGTGCCAAATGGGGACAGGTCTCTCAACTGACCGATATAACACCCCAAAAGGTACAGTACTTAGCTATTAACTTGGTATCTATCTAGAACATAGTTATAGCAGTGTCATACTATACACCAGTACAAGTTTCATCAATACTAGTATAAAGCACACCTCAGACATCAACCACTGTAGATGTTTATGTACCAGGCACCATACACCCTATTCAACACACCACCTATGTATAGGGAGGTGACGGGAACATACCAATAGGTGCACTTAGACCAAGATTTGTTCTATACAACAACTTTAATATGCTTTAGCTGCCATCACGCAATAGCACAGCATAGGTCCCATACTTAAGAGCACCAACTAGTATATTCATACTGGGGCACTGCATGTGTGGCTCAAACTGCTGATAATCCACTAGAACTCTAGTCAATTCACTCTATACGAGGAACACTAGGGCCAGTGAACACCCTAACACTGGACATTAATCCAATTATTACACTCTTCTGGACACATCAATCCAATAGAGACACACACACTTGGAATATTTAATCCTTGTTTTAGACCCCAATATTTTAACGTTATGTCAATAATAAAGTTATTTTTAAAAAATCACCATATCATTTTGGAATAGAGTGCTACCACCAGGGGCTCTGTCTGTCTCTTTTGTGTATTTAGTTACATGCCCCTTGCAGCACCACTCCCTCTGTAATATATCCAAGCTGAAGCGGGGGCACACCATAAGTTTCTCATCAATACCATAACAACAGGTGTCCCTCTTTAAAGGAGACACTAATCACGGCGTCTCTCAATACGCTACTGCTATCTTGCGCCACGGCGGACGCCAACACTTTATGCACCACGGCGGACGCCCACACTTTATGCCGCCCTTCCCACAGAATGATCCCACCCCGTGTCCAGTAATCCCACTGTCTCACACTACCAAGTCATATACATGTACGTGTGTGACTGCGCAGTCACTATGTCTGATGATAGGCCTTGTCGGTGCACTTTATAACGGTACCTGCCCTGGCTCCAGCCACGGGTGCTGCTATACCACTGGGGTTGGATCCGCTGGGATATCCTCCTACGCGTGGGGTGAATTCCGGCGTGGATAATATCACCGCAGCTCCGCACCGTCTGTACCTTGGCGAGGATCTGTCTGATGCCAGCAGGCCGCAGTCACTGCTTGCTTGGCCTCCGTGAAGATAGTCCAGCTCTCTTTAATGCGTGGGCTTGAGCCCACGCCTCGTGGCAGGAAACGCAACGTCCGCTGTGTCCCTAACTAGCAAACAGCTAATGGGGCAGGGTCCCTAACCTAGGGCCTGTCCCTACAGCACCACAAGCTATCGGAGGGACTCAGGACCTACCTGGGGCCTAGGGGGGTTGCTGGCCTAGTGCAGGGAGTCACTGACACCTGCACCCCACCTCCTTCCCCTAGCTGCTCCGGTCACCAACTGCCAGTCTCTCAAAACCCCGCGAATTGTATCTCTTTGCTCCTGCAGGGAGTCACTGTGCCCTATTGGCTCCCTGGCATCACGTGGGGCGCGCAAAGGCTCCTGGGATCTGTAGTCCCTGCCTATAGCCTTCCCTAACAGCCTAGGCTTCGCGGGTTCCTCACTGCACATGCGCGAGCTGTCTGGAGTTCTCCCAGCACCTCCTCTAACTGCGCATGCGTGAGCTATCTTTCAATGGCGGCGCCCTGCTCCGCTAGCCGCCGGGACCCTAGCGAAGCGACCGCGGCCCTAGCAACGGCCTGATCGCGTCCCCGGCAACCGGCCGCCTCTACCTGAGCCGCGCTATGCTCGCACACGCCCCCGCACCTCCCCACGAGCGGCTCCAACCTCCCTACCGCCCTCGTGAGTGTCCTGAGGAGGGGGGCCAGCAACGGGATCGGGGGACCTGGCTACACACAATTTTGCAGGTCCGTATATTGTATATTTATGTAGTCCTACAGACAGCATGTTCCTTTATTTGACCGCACTTTGTGCCTTCAGCAGTACTGGTACACTAGGAGTTAACTAGCAACCTATGTATATCCATGCCATATGTGACGCCGTCAGGTGTATTATGGGTTACCCGACTGGGATTACAGCGGGTTCCATCTGCCATAGGATTCTACAGATATACGCATGTATCTGTTATTCTTAGGTGCTGCTTAGGCGTAAATTCATCACTGCTACAGCACATACACATTTGCTGTGGTGTATCTGTACACGTGCAGTACACATGACTACCACTGGTGTCTGCTGCCTTTAAAGAGTTGAGCACACATGTGGTTGCCTTGACAACTGGGCCTGCTGATGCAGCATCAGTTTGTTTACATGCAATCACATTGACAGCTTGGGTTTGATCATGTGACTTGGATTCCCCAATAGGAGTATAGACATGGAGTTGGAGCATGATCTAATTAGATTGTATTATGCGCAGCTGTTTTGTCGCCCGATGATGATGCTTTTTGATGATGTGGAGATGTTTATGTCACTTGGGTGTTGGGGTATATAGGTCACTCACTGTCCTGTGTCTGTTGCACCACCCTGAGTAAGATCTGCAACCCCGCCTTTCCCCATTATCACCCAGCATACAGCACTTCCACTGCAGCAAGGGATTCTGGGAAATGACATGCAAATGAGCACACAGTGTCACTTTTTCCCTCAATAACCATTTTTAACATGGTTCCCTATAGGCTTAAGCTTGCTGCATGGTCACAGCTTTGAGCACAGCCAGGGCTAAGGTGCATACCCAGAAAACCACCCACAGACAGCTGTTTCGACCTTGATGGGTCTCATCAGTGTGGGGTTGATTTTACTGGGAATGTAAGAGAGGCTATGGGATAGGCTAAACCATAATACTGAGTTAAGTTATGGTGAGTCAAAAAAGTGACAAAAACCCTCCACAGGAAAGCAAATATGCAAATATAGCTGTGTGCTCATATGCATGTCTTAGGCAGGTCTGCAACCCCGCCTTTCCCCATTATCTCCCAGCATGCAGCACTTCCACTGCAGCAAGGGATTCTTATATATATATATATATATATATATATATATATATATATATATATATATATATATAATCAAAAAATAAATAGATGATACCGTTCTGTGGCTAACGAAATGCTTTTATTTGTGCGAGCTTTCGAGATACACTGATTTCTTCTTCCGGCGAAGTCAGAGATCAGTGTATCTCGAAAGCTCGCACAAATAAAAGCATTTCGTTAGCCACAGAACGGTATCATCTATTTATTTTTTGATTATTGAAGCTCGGCTAACACGGTACTGATACCTCTACATGTATATATATATGTATATATATATATATATATATATATATATATATATATATATATATATATATATATATATATATATATATATACATATATATATATATATATATATATATATATATATATATATATATATATACATATATATATATATATACATGTAGAGGTATCAGTACCGTGTTAGCCGAGCTTCATATATATATGTAACGGGTTTATCCCCCCCCAATCTCATATTGGCCCGGGTTCTCTATTAACCAACCCCCCATTACGTGTATGTGTCTGATGGTGCACCTGTAGGCATCAGAACTCCTGAGTCTCCCGCTTGATGTTAGTAGGGGATTATCAACAGGCAGGTAGCTGAGGTAGTGGGTGCGAGTTCAACTTACATCATGTGCAGCGCCTCCACCTCATCAGGGTCTATGCTTCCGCAGGGAGATGGTCCTGGTGAGGAACTCCTTCTTGGTGGTGCCATCCACTTGCGAGTAATTTCACACTCACACAGTGGAGGTATATTCAAACAGGGCATCTTTATTGTAGACGGTGATGTGGCAGACTGCCACATGCAGCTGCCGGCTTTAGCCGCACATCTCTCCGTGCTGTCCCTTCGCCAGGTACGCCCTCCTGAATTGAAGTGGGGTTCCCTCTTCTCCTAGGGAGACCCTCTCTGTGCCAGGTCCCTGGACACAGAGTGGCTAGACAGGCTGATTGGTCAACCTGGACCGCTAGTTACTTCACTAGGGTCACAAAGTGTTCCCACAATCCCTTATGCAGGCCATATAATCTTCCACTGTAGAGAACACTGTAGAACTTCTGGTAGAACACTTGCCGAACAACAGACTAACTAACTGTGCTGTGCCTTATATACTTCAGGAGGCAGGTGCATCCCTGATGTCACTATCCAGGGACTCAGAGCATACAGCCACTCCCCTCCATACATAGGGCACCTCACCATTGGATGAGGGAAAACCTCCATAACTACTGCTGGCATGCCTGTTCTTACCAGGACTTACTGCCAACAGAGAGGAAAGCAATATACCATTATTATGCATGGCTATATACTCCCCCTGGTGAATCCCCACCGTCCCGGCTGGGTCCTAAATTTTGTGTACCTTGCTCCAGGAAACACTGAAAAAGAACACACAAACTTAGTATTAACATCATTACTTTTCATAATAATGACAACATCCGTTCACCGACCAGCAGTAAGCAGCAAAGAATAAAGGAAGACCACTCGTTGCGGACCTAATAATAGTGTCGAGGGTCTGGTTTCTTCACCTCCCGCCCCGCTGCATCATGAACAGTTACACTGTATTCTCGTGGTAAACCCCGCTCGTTACAGTATACCACCTTGTGCATATACTCACTGCGTCCTATTTTCCAGACCCGCATGAGTTGGGAAACCCTTTGCTCGGCCTGAATCCCCTTAATGGCCCCTCCCTTATTAACAATATAGTACTCAATATCGTTTTTGAGCCACCTTTCTTGGTTCTCCTCAATTTCTCTCATTAGAGGTTCGGGTACATACGGGTATTCGAGCCCATGCGATCGCTTATACTGAGCTGCGATAGTCCGTTCAGCTCGGCAAGTCCTAGTCAATTTACTTTTTCCAGCCGCTCCTGGCAACACCCATGACAGGGGCTCATTTGATTCTACCGGGTCATCCAACCCTGCTGATCCCTTTGGGGTAATAAGGCCTCCCTGGATGCGATCCCATCTTACCCTTAGGGCCCTAAGGTATGCCTCATCATCAAAATCTCCGGGAGCCCACCAGTGATCAACCACCCCCTCCCTTTCTAGCAGACAATGGGTGCGGTCGAGCCAGGCGACATACCCCTCGTATAACGGTGCCCACCACCTAGTCTCCCTTGCTTCCTCGGAGCTAGGTTCTATCGGCTCCTCCTCATCATCAGGGCCGCCCGAGGATACCCCTGAAGTACCCTCAGATCGCATAACCCTTTCCTTTCGTTGTGACCAATGTCCGCCCTCACGACTCAGCGCGCTAACAATGGAACCGTTGGGTGACACTCTCCCTCCACCCTCCGATCCATCATCAGATGTTCCCCAGTCCAGGCTTCCAGTCCGTTCGGTGATAGGACCCCGGAAATCCCTTGACATACCCAGACTAGATGTCGACCCAAAGGGACAGGTGACAGGGACAGGGGTTTGAACTAGGGCCTTGGGGCTAACCCTGGGAATGGACGGGGTTGGGGGACGGGAATGGACGGTAGGTGCCGGCAGGGTCACGGCCTGCTCCTTCGCAACACCGGACTCACGTGCACCATAATGTCCATTCGATCCTTCAGTAGCGGGTCCTCTCAAGTTCCGATTCGAGCGCCCGCTGCGTCGGCTGTCCGTAGGGGATCGACTCCCTCGGGTCGACTGTAGAGGCGCCACTGCCTCCCACTCGACACCGCCCAGGTCGTACAGAAATGCCTCGGGATCCACACGTGCTGCGACGCCATCTTGGGTTGGGTCCCCAAGCGAGACCTCTTCCTCCATGAGGATATCCGGCAACGCCCTTCTGCTGCGCGGTCCAGCTTGATCCTGGTTCCGCTCTTCGCTCGCTTCCAACTCCAGGATCTGCAGTGAGCACGGAGTTAACCTGCTGCTCTGCGGGGTCGGGGTAGATCGACCTCCTTCCGATCCGCTAGTCACCACGGCAGTGGGACTCCGGCGATCGGGTTGTCGCGGCACTGGAGACACAAGGCTTCGTGTCTCCACACCACGTGGAATGGCATCTCGCCACGGAATACCAGTAGCATGGTACTTTTCTAGCAAGTCCTGTGCCTCTGCCAGCCTGGCACACTCCTCGTCCGAAGACTCTATTTTGCAGTTCGGTCGGGGTATTCCGGTAGGGGACCGTCTATGGGCTCCTTTCTGGTCACCTTTGCGATGACTGGGCTTCTCCTGCTGGAGAACCCGGTCGGGTTCCGGCTCCACGGAATCGGTATTCTCCCTCCACAGGGCACCGGGAAGCTCCGCTGCCGGCGTCGGGGTAGAATGTTTCATCCCCACAGTTTGTATCGGCACAAAGGTTGTCATGGGCCACATATACTGCAGGCTACAGTGAGGGCATCGGGCCTCACTGCCCACGGCTCCACCAGGCAGTCTGCACTGCAGGCAGAGACAGACCACTGTCTCCACACCTTCCACTCGGATGATCAGGAAGCCTCCTGGAGCCGAGTAGGGGTGGGTTGATATTAAAGGACTCTGTTCCACTTTCTCCGCTTGCTCAGCCATGGTCACCAACGGCAGCACTCTTCCTAGTGGTCTGTAGTGATCGATGGCTCTTCGCAACTGAAGTGCAGGGGATGGGTAAGCTGTCCTTCCCCCCACTTCCTCCATCAGCATCCGGTGGAACTTTAGACCACTCCCCCTGGTTGAAACCAGGGGGATGTCTCTCCGCTTTGTAGGCTGACCCAGCACAGGGGCTGAGTGAGTCATAGTCCATGAGGGCGCGGCTCCAGCTTTCGCGCCAAACTCCTCAACTGGGTGGAGTTTCCTCGTTGCCGCCAATCCTGGCCAACAATTTGCAAACTGCAGAGTTGCAAGGCTTTCTGCAGCTGGCCCACGCGGTGTCCCGGGAACGCGGGAACCGCCATTTTGGTAAGTACTGTCCTTTTTTCCATTTGAGGTAGCGTCTGGCTGTTTGTTAATTGGTGTGTAACAAAGTCCATTTTGTTCCTCCCATCGCGCAAGACTGTCGTTCTCATTATTCTCAGGGGTATCATCCTGAGAACAAAAGCATGACAAACACGGCGCAGCCACGGCTTTCACGCCATTCCATAACAAACACACGAGAGTCTCTCCTGTAGCTTGTTCTCCTTCCTCTTCCCGACATCCTGGACCTTCTGCTCCTTGCAGATCCTCCATTCCGACGGTCACTTCTTGCTCACGGTATACTGGGTTACTGTACATGGAGCTCCGCTCTGCTGGGCAGCTACCACATCCGTACAATAAACATGCCTTGTGCACCACCTCGTGTACCTAACATATGTTCAACTCGTGTCTGCACTACCTCAGGCTAGGCTCACTCTCTCAGTGTTTACTGTATCTCCTTCCTCCCAGTCTGTGCTCCCTTTGGTAAGTGATCTGGAATGGCTAGAGTACTCTGGGGCTCCCATGCAGTACTTGGGCATCTACCTCTCTTAGTCAGCCTAGTGCAGACCCTCTCCAGGATTCCTGACAATTAGTTAACAGTCTACCCCTTCAGGCGTCCTACCCCTAGCGCGACCTCAAGGTGACTCGGACAGCTATAGCCCCTCTCCAGACCCACTCACTCCTCTCAGGTTCCCAGGGTATACCATCCCTGCGGTCCCTGCCCAACGCAGCACAAAGTGGCAGTATACACTTTCCCTGTTTCCTAGCGTGTCTAGCAAAAACCTGTCCTGTTAATAGGTGTATATAAATGCATCTCAGCAGCGCCTCCAATTGTAACGGGTTTATCCCCCCCCCCAATCTCACATTGGCCCGGGTACTCTATTAACCAACCCCCCATTACGTGTATGTGTCTGATGGTGCACCTGTAGGCAACAGAACTCCTGAGTCTCCCGCTTGATGTTAGTAGGGGATTATCAACAGGCAGGTAGCTGAGGTAGTGGGTGCGAGTTCAACTTACATCATGTGCAGCGCCTCAACCTCATCAGGGTCTATGCTTCCGCAGGGAGATGGTCCTGGTGAGGAACTCCTTCTTGGTGGTGCCATCCACTTGCGAGTAATTTCACACTCACACAGTGGAGGTATATTCAAACAGGGCATCTTTATTGTACCCGGTGATGTGGCAGACTGCCACATGCAGCTGCCGGCTTTAGCCGCACATCTCTCCGTGCTGTCCCTTCGCCAGGTACGCCCTCCTGAATTGAAGTGGGGTTCCCTCTTCTCCTAGGGAGACCCTCTCTGTGCCAGGTCCCTGGACACAGAGTGGCTAGACAGGCTGATTGGTCAACCTGGACCGCTAGTTACTTCACTAGGGTCACAAAGTGTTCCCACAATCCCTTATGCAGGCCATACAATCTTCCACTGTAGAGAACACTGTAGAACTACTGGTAGAATACTTGCCGAACAACAGACTAACTAACTGTGCTGTGCCTTATATACTTCAGGAGGCAGGCGCATCCCTGATGTCACTATCCAGGGACTCAGAGCATACAGCCACTCCCCTCCATACATAGGGCACCTCACCATTGGATGAGGGAAAACCTCCATAACTACTGCTGGCATACCTGTTCTTACCAGGACTTACTGCCAACAGAGAGGAAAGCAATATACCATTGTTATGCATGGCTATATATATATATATATATATATATATATATATATATATATATATATATTGTGACAGAAACCAGGGGTTGGTAATAAACTCCATATACAGGGCTCCCAGGATACTGAACAGTTTCTGTCCTGTCTAAGCTGAACAGGGCAGCCTCGTGGTACAGGCACTCCATTCCACAGTTTGTCTGCTGCCTGTTTTCTGTCACCTGTCATGCTGATTAGAGTTCAGGTATATAAGACCTGTTTCCTGTTTCCTCTGGGCCCCGCCCAAGAGCCTGGAAGGCTGCTGAACTGCAGAGGGGTGAGAAAGCCTCTTTCCCAAATCGCTTCATTCATTCTGTTAGTTTGTCTAAAGACTGCAAAGGTACTTATTTTGTTGGTGGAAGTGGACAAGCCACTTCCAACTCTGAGTCAGGGACATCTAAGTTTAAGTTATCGCTCAGACGAGCAGCTTTTTGTTTGGCTTTGTTTTCTGTTTAAACTGTGGCAGTCTCAGTGCCTGGGACTGAATAAACCAGGCATAGCCTGTTTAAAGGAACAGTACGTGACGTCTCATCATTTAACCTACCCTAAAAGACCGTGTTCTAACAGTCCCGGACAGACGGCGGAGCCCCGGAGTAAGCCGTTTGTCACATATGGTGGAGAATGCGGGCAGAACACTAAAAGGTCTGGGGGTTAAAGAACTTTAAAGAAAAAAAAAAAAAAGGTTTTTTTTTCTCTCTCTCCAAACAAGATGGAAGACGTGGTGAGTGCGCTGGTACGCAATGTCGCTGTCCAGAGAGACGCGAATGAAGCCCTGCAACAGGCGAATGCAAACCAGCAAGAGACAAACCGCTTGCTGAAAGAGGAGCAACAGCGGTTCGCTCAGGGCTTACAGCAGGAACTCGAGATCCTGAGGGAGACTATCAGTAACCTTCCACTGGCAGCGGCAGCCCCAGTTCCGAAAATGACCAGGGCAAGCCACTACCTTCAGAAGATGGGACCCTCGGATGATGTGGAAGCCTATCTTCTCACGTTTGAACGCACGGCACAGAGAGAGGGATGGCCAGAAGCTGAGTGGGCTGGTCTAATCGCACCCTTCCTAAGCGGCGAACCCCAGAAGGCTTACTTTGATCTAGAGCCAGCCGAAGCTAACGTCTATGCAAAATTGAAGTTCGAGATCCTCGCCCGCCTCGGCGTAACCACGGCTGTTCGCGCCCAAAGGTTTCACCCATGGTCCTTCACGATGGATAAAGCCACCCGAAGCCAGATGTATGACCTCATCCACCTCGCCCGGAAGTGGCTACAACCCGAGATCAACTCAGCAAGCCACATCGTGGAACGGTTGGTCATGGACCAGTTCTTGAGGAAACTTCCCTCTGCCTTACGCCATTGGGTCAGTCGGAGTGACCCCCACAATGCGGATGAGCTTGTGGCCCTCGTAGAAAGGTACAATGCAGCAGGAGAGCACCCGCAACCCACAGTCGTGGAGCAACCCCACTACCCGAGGTTCCAGGACTCTTCCAGAGACGGTAAAAGGGTACCGGGGTTAAGGGGAGCTGAAGAGCGGCGACCACCTTCACGCAGCACCAGCAACAGTGGTTCGCACACTAAGGGCAATAGCCAACATGGGGAGCCGGGAAAAGGCTCTAAGTGGGACACAGACTATGTACCTAAATGTGTAAATTGTCATGAGAGGGGCCACACAGCAAAAATCTGCCCACTAAATGATGAGCCCATGCAATGCAACAGCGTGGAACCTTATTCGCTGTTGTCCCAATGTATGGGCCCTAGCCCAGAGGACCCCTTGAATAACCATCTGTGGGCATTTGTAAAGGTTAATGGTAAGAGGGTTCGGGCACTTCTTGACTCTGGGAGTATGGTCACACTAGTGTCCGAATACCTATTGCCCATTAAGAAGAAACAGGTAAACAGTTCACAAAGAGTGGCAATTTGTTGTATACATGGGGATAATCATGAATATTCCACTGTTGATGTTTTTTTTTAAACAGAATTTGGTTCTTTAGATTTCAAGGTGGGTGTTGTACCCAAACTGGCACATGATGTGTTAATAGGGACCGACTTTCCCCATTTTCTAAAAATGTGGTCCCCAGCTCAGAATAGCGCCCAGAGTTCAATAGCAGACCATAACGAAGTGTTAGAAGAAACAAATCCTTTCCCTTTTTCAGAAATGGAGGTTGACGAGGGCCCAAATAAGAAAGGGGAAAAGGAGGAGTGCTGTGAAATTCCCTTCCCCATCACTACTTTGGTAGGGAATACCCCAAATCAAGATGTTGATCAGGCACTTACCACCCCAGTACAGGATAAGACCCTCGCTGACCTAGAGGTCAGTCCTGGGAGTTTTAAGAAGGCCCAGTGGGAGGACCCCACATTAGCGGTAGCAAGGGGAAATATACGGGACCAGAATAGTACTCATGGCCAACCAGATAGGTCACTTGCTTACCCCTACTTCGAGGTAGAGAACGACCTAGTATATCGGGTTGATAAAAGAAAATCAGTTACAACTAAACAATTGTTGGTACCACGGACATTCCGTAACGTAGTATTACACCTCGCACATAGTCATCCATTGGGGGGACACCTAGGGGTGGAAAAGACAAAAGAAAAGGTTCTCCGAAGCTTTTATTGGCCTGGGGTTCTGGCAGAAATTACGAATTATTGTTCCTCATGCCCAGAATGTCAGATCACCGCCCCGTTCAAAGCATACCGCAGCCCATTGGTACCCCTTCCCATAATAGAGGTACCATTTGACCGGATTGCTATGGATCTAGTAGGACCCCTAATAAAGTCTGCTAGGGGACATCAGCATATATTGGTAATATTAGATTATGCTACCCGATATCCGGAGGCAGTTCCCCTACGTAGCACCTCTGCTAAAAACATAGCAAAAGAGTTAGTACTTCTGTTTTCCCGGGTCGGAATTCCTAAAGAGATCTTATCTGACCAGGGAACACCATTTATGTCCCAAGTAACAAAAGAGCTATGTAAACTCCTAAAAATCAAGCATCTCAGAACCTCAGTCTATCATCCACAAACAGATGGTTTAGTGGAAAGGTTCAATAAAACCTTAAAGAGCATGTTACGCCGGGCGGTCGATAAGGATGGGAAAAACTGGGACTGTTTGTTACCATACCTGTTATTTGCCATTAGGGAAGTTCCCCAGTCATCCACAGGCTTCTCCCCGTTTGAACTATTGTATGGCCGACATCCAAGGGGCTTACTGGATATAGCCAAAGAAACTTGGGAACACGAGGTTACCCCTTACAGAAGTGTAATAGAGCATGTTGCCCAAATGCAGGACCGCATTGCTGCAGTCCTACCCATAGTGAGGGAACACATGGAGAAAGCTCAAGAAGCACAAAGGAATACGTATAATAAGGGTGCTAGGGTCAGAATTTTTTTTCCAGGTGATAGGGTACTAGTTCTGGTTCCCACCGTGGAGAGTAAATTCCTTGCTAAATGGCATGGGCCATATGAGGTCTTGGAAAGAGTGGGAGAAGTAAATTATAGGGTAAGGCAGCCAGGTAGGAGGAAACCTGAGCAAATTTACCATATAAACCTACTCAAGCCCTGGAAAGATAGAGAGGTCTTGTTAACCCTAGTACCCCCAGGTCCGTCAGAGAATCAAGAAACTGACCCAGAGGTTAGCATAGCTGAAACACTGTCCGTGCATCAGAAACGAGAGGTCCAGAGTTTAGTGAGAAGGAACAAAGAAATCTTCTCTACACAGCCAGGTAAAACTAACGTAATTAAACATGACATAGTCTCTGAACCGGGGGTCCGAGTTAACCTTAAACCGTACCGAATCCCAGAGGCCAAGAGAGAGGCTATAAGTTTAGAGGTTAAAAAAATGCTAAAACTAGGCGTAATTGAGGAATCCCAAAGTGGGTGGAACAGCCCTATAGTTTTAGTCCCAAAGCCAGACGGTACAACAAGGTTTTGTAATGACTACCGGAAACTAAACGCGGTGTCAAAATTTGATACTTATCCTATGCACAGGGTGGATGAACTTGTAGAGAGACTGGGCAAAGCCCGATATCTCACAACCCTAGACCTAACAAAAGGGTACTGGCAGGTTCCCCTCACAGAAAGGGCAAAAGAAAAAACAGCCTTCTCAACCCCAGACGGCCTCTTTCAATATAAGGTGCTGCCTTTTGGCTTACATGGAGCTCCCGCCACATTCCAAAGAATGATGGATAAAATTTTAAAACCACATGTTCGGTACGCTGCCGCCTACCTGGATGATGTGGTAATCCATAGTGAAGATTGGCAGTCCCACCTTCCAAAGGTCCAAGCTGTGCTCGACGCAGTTCGGTCTGCTGGACTAACTGCTAACCCCGCTAAATGCACTATTGGTCTGGAGGAGGCCAAGTATCTGGGGTATTCTATTGGTAGAGGGTTACTCAAACCACAAACACTCAAAGTAGAGGCGATACAAAATTGGCCAAGGCCAGTCACAAAAAAACAAGTAAGGACCTTTTTGGGGTTAATTGGCTACTATAGGAGGTTTATTCCCAATTTTGCAACTAAGGCAACCCCACTAACCGACCTCACAAAAGCAAGAGGACCGCTAATGGTAAAGTGGTCCCCCGAAGCCGAACAGGCCTTTAGAAGCCTGAAAGAAGCTCTCTGTGCCCAACCAGTGTTGGTCACACCTGACTTCTCCAAAGAGTTCGTAGTCCAAACCGACGCATCTGAGGTAGGGCTGGGGGCGGTACTCTCCCAGGAGTCTCAAGGGGAGGAGCACCCCATCCTTTATTTAAGTAGGAAACTAAATCCCCAGGAGAAAAATTACTCCATAGTCGAGAAAGAGTGTCTCGCAATAAAGTGGGCTGTAGAGACACTCAAGTATTATCTGTTGGGGAGAAAGTTCCGATTGGTCACAGATCATGCACCCCTTACCTGGATGTGTCAAAATAGGGAGAAGAACGCTAGGGTGACCAGGTGGTTCCTAAGCCTACAGCCCTTTAAATTTTCTGTGGAACACAGGTCGGGGCACAAACATGGCAATGCCGACGGGTTGTCAAGGATGCACTCCCTAATATCCATGGTCGCTCACCCCTCGAGGTCTGAGCTGGGGGGGAGGATATGTGACAGAAACCAGGGGTTGGTAATAAATTCCATATACAGGGCTCCCAGGATACTGAACAGTTTCTGTCCTGTCTAAGCTGAACAGGGCAGCCTCGTGGTACAGGCACTCCATTCCACAGTTTGTCTGCTGCCTGTTTTCTGTCACCTGTCATGCTGATTAGAGTTCAGGTATATAAGACCTGTTTCCTGTTTCCTCTGGGCCCCGCCCAAGAGCCTGGAAGGCTGCTGAACTGCAGAGGGGTGAGAAAGCCTCTTTCCCAAATCGCTTCATTCATTCTGTTAGTTTGTCTAAAGACTGCAAAGGTACTTATTTTGTTGGTGGAAGTGGACAAGCCACTTCCAACTCTGAGTCAGGGACATCTAAGTTTAAGTTATCGCTCAGACGAGCAGCTTTTTGTTTGGCTTTGTTTTCTGTTTAAACTGTGGCAGTCTCAGTGCCTGGGACTGAATAAACCAGGCATAGCCTGTTTAAAGGAACAGTACGTGACGTCTCATCATTTAACCTACCCTAAAAGACCGTGTTCTAACAGTCCCGGACAGACGGCGGAGCCCCGGAGTAAGCCGTTTGTCACAATATATATATATATATATATATATATATATATATATATATATATATATATATATATATATATATATATATATATCTTATCCATTTAGTATTCAATAAAGGTTGAACTTCCTAGAGATGTATCTTTTTTTCAAGCCCTTTATTAAATTTGCTCTGGTTAAGAGCTCGGATATACAGGGCTAGTGAGCAAACATTTCAAACTGCAGTGATCAGGGCAGAGAGTTATTGGAAAGGTTTTTAAAAAATTACCACGGTGGCCATCTTTAATATGTCTTTTCTTTTTTTAAGCAACAAGCATCACAACTTTATACCAGACAGGCACACGGTAAACTAAACAATTAAACTATTGTGAGAAGCTTTCCTAAAAGGGAATGATAATGGGGAATATGTATATTCCTAATGTTAATGTCAATGTTGGGATTTAAACTTTAAATTATCCAATAATGGGATCCAACCTGGTGAATAAATACCAGTATTATTACAGAGTATATAACATTGCAATAACATTATCTACATCTGCGTAAAAAACATTTAAAAAGACAATCCAAGCTCTTTTTTTGCATTGTTGTTTTTTGTTTTTTTACACCAGATTGAAGCAGGGGTTCCCCAGAGCTGAATCCCATTCATTTCAGCTCTGGGGATCCCCTACTTTGAGAGAAACAGACCTCCATAAGGAGTGCCAGTAGCCGCTCGGCCTGGGTAGCAGGGTTCACACTATGGCTGCCTTTTAAAGCCACATGTCATATGGGCCAATAGGAAGCCGCACCGGATGACGCCCTGACTTCCTATTGGCTCACAGGATGCAGAAGCTTTGAAACGTGGCCGTAATATGAACCCTGCTACCCAGACTGAGCGGGTACCGGCACCCGTTACAGAGGTATGTATTTCTGGAATTAGGGGGTCCCCAGAGCTGAAATTAATGGGGTTCATCTCGGATGCCCCCTGTTTCAATCCTGTGCAAAATATAAAAATACATGTTAAAAAAAAACACCTGTATTGCCTCTATAAGTTAGCAAGTCACACAGGCAGACAGTCACACAGGCAGACAGTCACACAGGCAGACAGTCACACAGGCAGACAGTCACACAGGCAGACAGTCACACAGGCAGACAGTCACACAGGCAGACAGTCACACAGGCAGAGTCACACATGCAGCAGTCCGTCCTCCATGAAGAAGGAAAAATGCCAGTCGGAGGACACCGTAAAAAAGAATAAAGTTGGTATTTGACTGATCTGGGTGGGTAAGTGAGAATGTGTTGAGAAGAAAGTTCTCTAAAAAAGTTAGTGCACTCCAAATTAATTGTATAGCCAGTCCTTAAACTCTCAAGGTATAAGAATCATTAGGGATTGGTAATGTGATAACATGCAGCTAATAGAATTGATGGCTCACAACATCAAGATAGGGTGAAATGTGTAAAGAATATCAGCGCAATAATGGTGGGTAAGTGTGTCATAGTGTGATCAAAATATGTAACTAAAACTCCAATTTAAATGAAATATTAAAAATATGTAGTTAAAGATGTGCAGCTAGGTAAGACAAGCTTGGTTAATAATGATACAATAAATAGGTTATAGTGGGTAAAAAAAAGGGGGGGGGGTACAAAAACCCTCCACCATGCAGTGTACAGAAAATAAAAATATCACTTGTGGGTACAATTGCACGTCTCAGACAGGACTGCAACCCTACCTTTCATACAATGCTCCCCTGCAGCAAGGGGTTCTGGGTAATGACAAGCAAATAAGCACAGTGTGTCACTCTTTACTTCTATCGATTTTAACACAGACCTCTCCCTATAAGCTTATGGCTGCGGCATTACGCAGCTTTTCAGCACGGCCTGGGTTACAGAAGTGCAGAGGTTTTAGTGAATTTCGATGTGCGGAGCTCTGCGGAACAGAAAGCTATCGAATTATTTCCAGACCAGGTCTGTAACCAGGAGGAATAAGGGAACGTAGACGCAACCCATTAAAAAAAAAAAAGTTGTTTTCTTGTGACTGATTACATAACACTGTCACATCGATGGCTTTTCAAGTTGTGCCTAATACATCTTGATATTTTTCCACAGTACTTCAGCATATTAAAAGAAGCAAAAGCTTCTACGCTATGTCAGCAAACAGCACACAGCATTTCACTGAAAATGCCTTAAACCAGCCAAAATGCCAACAACATACAGTATGTGCACATTACATTCTGTTCTACGATACTATGTTAAAATTAGTAGGCAGATATTAAACCTATTGACAATCTGAGGACCCAAAATATATAGGGCTCTACGGTGTAGTTCCTGAGAAGGTCACTTATTTGTTTAACGTTCCGGTATCTCAATGCAACATATCCATATTCGTAACACGTATCCCCAAAGGTGCTTAGCGCAATGATGTCCTGGTTTAATCCTTAAAAATAACAGATCCTTACATTTTACCGGACCTTAGGCGTTCTCATATGCAAATCATATGGTAATGAGCAGTTTACCTAACAGCGGAGATCCTCTGTTACTGTGAGCGGATGGGAACAACGCTACGATATTTAGCACCTTCCAAAAGCCGCCGTTACTCACATCCAGAACCTGATTATCATTGTGTTATTTGTGGTAATATTGTAAAAGCAATGTAATGAGTACAGGACTTAACCCTTTCATTACAAAAAGTTACATGTCATACTAAGATATATAGTAGGGATCATATAAATGTCTGAAACACGTCATAAACTATATTATGCTTTTAGTGATTAAAGTGATATGTTTGTGAACTAATACGGTATATAATGTAACAATGACTGTATAAAGTATGGGTGTACAATAATGTATATACATACATACCTCAACAATTAATATTGTACACCCATACTTTATACAGCATTTATTACATTACTAGCTGAGAGACCCGGCGTTGCCCGGGTTGTGAATACCTAATAATTGTTGGGTGGGGTGAATGTTGGTGGGTGGGTTACTGTGTGGGTTACTGGGTGGGTGGGTTACTGAATGACTTTTACTGACTGGTTGGGTGGATGGGTTACTGACTGGGTGGGTGGGTTACTGACTGGGTGACTGACTGACTTGGTGGGTGACTGACGTTTGACTGACAGACTTGGTGGGTGGGTTACTGACTACTGACTACTGACTTTACTGACTGGGTGGGTTACTGACTGACTGGGTGGGTGGGTTACTGACTGACTGGGTGGGTTATTGACTGACTGGGTGGGTAGGTGGGTTACTGACTGACTTTACTGACTGACTATACTGGGTAGGTTGGAGGAGACAGTGCGTGGGTGAGTGGGTGGAGGGAGACAGTGGGTGAGGGGAAACAGTGGGTTGGTGACTTACCTTGAGCGGATGTGAAGTTGGCAGCTGGGGGGGTGTGAGACTGCCGGGCTATGACAGGAAGCGCGTGCAGGCTAAGCTTGGTTGGCGCTTCCACTCCATCCCAGGTTGGGAGGGGGGGGGGGAGTGGCTGCGAATGGTGGCATTGGGCAGGAGGTGCATGGTGGGGAAGGCTGGAGGCGCGTGCGGGGGAAGGCTGGAGGCTCCCAGGCGATCGGTTCCCCCCTGTCCCTGGTGCTTGTTTACACCCTCACCCCCCGTCCCTGGCGGTGTTTCTCCCCCCCCCTTCCCCGGCGTCCCCATTGAGGGGAGAGAGAACGGGGCCCGCAGGTGGTGAGAGCTGCGGGTGAGGGGGGTTGATGGGTGGGGAGCCAGTGGGGAGGTGAGCAATGATGAGGGGGGGTGATGTGGGGGGGGGGGAACCTGGCGGGGAGGTGAGCTGCAGGTGATGGGGGGGAGCCGGCAGTGGGGTGGTGTTGGGGGGGCAGGGGTGGTACTTGCCAGCGCACGTTACCTCAGGTGGTGAGTAATCCGCAGGGGATGAATCTGCACTGAGGTTATTTTCTGAGAGTGTGGCAGTTGGGTATGTGAGGTCATAGAACCACGCAGGCCAATGAGAAGCATGCGGGGGGCGGGGCCGGGCCACGGACCAATCAGATTGGCCAGAGGCTGAGTGACAGACCAACGGACTAATCAGATTGCCCAGAAGCACAGCAAACAAACAACGTTTTCAGTTTATATATATATATATATATATATATATATGCAATACGATACCGTTTGCAGCACTCCAGGTAAGTGGTCAAAAGAAATTTGTATTAACAAAACATCTTATCGAACGTTTCGGTCCTTTCTCAGGTCCCGCACGAGGACGAAACGTTGGATAAGATGTTTTGTTAATACAAATTTCTTTGACCACTTACCTGGAGTACTGCCTCTGATATTCGTCTTCAAACGGTATCGTATTGCCTATTCTATACCATTCAGGATTTTGCACCCACATTGTTTCAACCAGACGGAGTGCCTATTGTTCTGCACCATCTAATATATATATATATATATATATATATATATATATATATATATATATATATATATACACAGTGTTCGACAATCCTAAACATTTACACGCCCGGGCGTGTGGATTTAACCGCCGGGCGAATAAATATTGGCCCAAGCAGCACACGTGTTTGTTTTTTAAAATTTTCCCTGCTCGCGCTGAAAAAAACAAAAAACTCCCCTACCTGACAGCTGATTGGTGCTCGCGCTCGCGCTCCCAGGCTTTGTGGGCGCGCGGCCAGGCTCTATATGAGCCAGCCCCCAACGAGCAGCCATTCTTTTCCCATGGAGTATGGAGGACACAATAAGTATTATCTGTGCCTTCCCCCACCTCCCTCCCCTCCCCTGCTGCCCGCAGTTATGGTGATGGGAGCGGGGATGCCCCCTCATGTCGCTGCTTCCCCCCCCCCCCGCTTCCCCCCGGTCCCGTGTTAGAGAGCGCGGTGGGTGATGGGAGCGGGGATGCCCCCGCTTCCCCCCGGTCCCGTGTTAGAGAGCGCGGCGGGTGATGGGAGCGGAGATGCCCCCTCATGTCCCTGCTCCCCACCCCCCCCCGCTTCCCCCCGGTCCCGTGTTAGAGAGCGCGGTGAGTGATGGGAGCGGGGATGCCCCCTCATGTCCCCGCTTCCCCCGGTCCTGTGTTAGAGAGCGCGGCGGGTGATGGGAGCGGGGATGCCCCCTCATGTCCCTGCTTCCCCCCCCCCCCCCCGCTTCCCCCCGGTCCCGCGTCAGAGAGCACGGCGGGTGATGGGAGCGGGATGCCCCCTCATGTCCCTGCTTCCCCGCCCTCCCGGTCCCGCGTCAGAGAGTGCGGTGGGTGATGGGAGCGGGGATGCCCCCTCATGTCCCTGCTTCCCCCCGGTCCCGTGTTAGAGAGCACGGCGGGTGATGGGAGCGGGGATGCCCCCTCATGACCCTGCTTCCCCGCCCCCCCGGTCCCGCGTCAGAGAGCGCGGTGGGTGATGGGAGCGGGGATGCCCCCTCATGTCCCTGCTTCCCCCCTGTCCCGTGTCAGAGAGCGCGCCGGGTGATGGGAGCTGGGATGTCCCCTCAGGTCCCCGCAGAGCAGGAGATGGGCAGATGGGGGTGGGGGTGGGGGGGGGGGGGAGAGCGTGGTGGTGCTGGTCGCGGCCTTTCCAAAAGTTGTGTAGAGAGTGAGTGTGTGTGGGCGTGTGTGTGTGTGTGTGTGTGTGTGTGTGTGTGTGTGTGTGTGTGTGTGTGTGTGTGTGTGTGTGTGTGTGTGTGTGTGTGTATGGGTGTGTGTGTGTATATATGTGGGAGTGTGTGTGTGTATATGTGGGAGTGTGTGTGTATATATGTGGGAGTGTGTGTGTGTATATGTGGGAGAGTGTGTGTATATATGTGGGAGTGTGTGTGTATATATGTGGGAGTGTGTGTATATGTGGGAGTGTGTGTATATGTGGGAGTGTGTGTATATGTGGAGTGTGTGTATATATGGGAGTGTGTGTATATATGGGAGTGTGTGTATATATGGGAGTGTGTGTATATATGGAGTGTGTGTGTGTGTGTTGTGTATATATGGGAGAATGTGTATGTGTATGGGAGTATGTGTGTGACACCAGAGGTACCCCCCCCCCAATCAGTCACCCCCCCTGCCCCAATCAGTCAGTCACCCCTGCTCCGGTCAGTTAGTCAACCCCTGCCCCGGTCAGTCTGTCACCCCTGCCCCGGTCAGTCTGTCACCCCTGCCCCAGTCAGTTTGTCACCCCTGCCCCGGTCAGTCAGTCACCCCTGCC
>NC_134501.1:38826746-39001746 GCF_040206685.1 Ascaphus truei | reverse complement strand
GAATAGCAAATTCAAATTGGGCCCGATGAGACACACATGGGAGACATGGGCGAAATGCAAACTCAAATACAAGCTCACAGGATCAAATTCTCAACTCACACCAATCCATCAAAACCCAAAATTCCCACCTGGCTTTGAGCCAGACAATTCGATCAATTTAAAACAAAAAACATCAGAGTGGTTGCTGACCTACTGAGTCTTGGGCAGTTCCTGAGCTATCAAAATATACAAACCAAATATGAAATAGTAGGGCTGAACGTATTCAAATACCTACAAATTCGACACTTTGTTCAAACATTATCCCCAACGTTGGAATTTCCCCCTCTCACTGGTTTCGATCAGCTCTGTAGAGAAACGGGCCACCAGAAAGGTCTCATAACACAAATTTGCGCAGAATTGGAGAGGGCCACAGAAGCGCCCACACACGACTACATGCTGCATTGGGCAGCAGAATTGAACATAGTTATAGACCGAGAGGACTGGGAAAGTATTTGGGAAACAGACTCAGGAACTTCCATATGTACCACAATCAAAGAAAATATATACAAAATACTGTTTCGCTGGTATTTTACCCCAGTTAGAATAAATCAAATCTACCCCCTGGCGTCCGATTTATGCTGGAGAGGCTGCGGTCAAAAGGGGGACATGGCCCATATTTGGTGGACATGTCCGGAAATTCAGAAATACTGGGAAACTATACAAAAATTAATTGAAGAGGTCACAGACCTCACAATCCCGATTGACCCATTGACCTACCTGCTGGCCAAGCCCTTAGAAACTTTGGACCGACCAACACGTAAATTAATCTCCTTCATTCTCACAGCGGCTAGATGTGCGGTGGCGGCCACCTAGAAGAAGGTGTCTCCCCCCTCTAAACAAACGGTAAAAAAAAGGGTGCAAGAGGTGATGGATATGGAGAAATTGTCAGCGTTTCTGAAAAGATCCACTGTCTCCTTTAATAAGACATGGGACCCATGGCTGACCCAAATGGCACCCCAACGTTGTCATACTATATAAGATAAGAAAAGAAGAAAAACAGCCTAGAGGTCCCAATGACAGAGACTGAGGAGAAGGGAAGCAACGGGCCTCCCCCCCCTCACCTCCCTCCCCCGCCCTCTTCCCCTTTTCCTTCCTTTTCTGTTTCAACACTCGCACTCCCTGCGTAGCCCCTGGAGGGCCAGGGGAACGTTGAGTCTTTCCCTTTCCTTCTGTTTTCTTTTTTTCTCTCTTTTACTGATAAAAAGGAGGAAAATCTGTATTAGGCCGTATTAATGTATGTGACTTGAACACTGTGAAATGTTTAAATGCCTAATAAAAAACTTTGGAAAAAAAAAAAAAAAGAACAATAAAATGATATGCAATTATTTAGTTAGACATGAATAGCCAGAAGGGAGAGGTACGTCTTACACTGTGCCTGAAACAGCGAGTCGGTCTACACCTGAGGTCGGGTTATCGTGAGTTCCAGATTAGAAATGGGCGAAACTGTCAAAATTAGATTCCTGAAATTCTGTACACCAAAATACGCATGCGAATTTAATTCACATTCTCCATTGATGGCAATCCGGAGGATTTTTTTAGAATCCATAAACGATTTCTAAAAGATGCGTGCGCGTGCGCATCCATTCTATTTTTTTTCTGCAGTCGCCAGTTGTATATATATCCCCTCAAACGTCCCTCCCAATAAATTAGGGAGACATGCCTGTGCTGAAAAAGAGCACACCTGAGAGATATGCAAAGTGTATTTAAATGAATCCCATTTCACCCTGTCTAAAAGAGTTTCCATACCAAATATATAGAGTGGATAATAAGCCTAAGGCACCAACCTAATGACTGGAATGATGTCAGACCCAACAGGACTAGAACCCACAACCACTGCTTTTCTAGGACACAGCTGTAGCAGTGTGAGCGAAACCAGCTCATAGCTAACTCAGAAAACGTGTTTAATTGAATTTCTATTAGAATATGAAGAGAGAGAAAAGGAAATCCTTTAGATGAGGTGTACTCCTAAATACTCCAAGTGGGTAAAATAGCCATTAGCATATCGCTCAGGTGACGTCGGAGGAGATATGTATACAACTAGCGACTGCTAATAAAATTACTTTTGTCTCTCTGTCACAAAGAGTCGGGCACCCGACCTGAGATCATAGCCAGTATCTCTCCGCTGCTTCAAAAGAGAGTGCAGATAGACAGGCCCACCAAATATCACTGGTAGCCAGTATAGATCGTGTAATGTGCTCAAAGTGAGAAATGCGTCTCAGCATCCGAGCTGCAGCGTTCTGCACAAGCTGGAGCCTCCGCATCAGGCACACACCGGTAGTCCTGCATATACACGTAAGGCATTCCTGTAGTCCAAGCACGTAGACACAAAGGCATGGACCAGTGACTCAAGGTTCATAGATGACTGGAGTGGACGCAAACTCCGAAGCAGCCTCATATTTAAAAAAACGACGTAACCACTGAGGCCACTTGTGCTCCAATGTTGAGACTCTGGTCAAAGAGGATGCCGAGGTTACCAACTGTAAGAGTGTAATGGAAGACCTATATGCTTGTAAAAGTTATGTATGCTATACTGTCATTTATGAAGAAATCTCATGTTGATCAATTAAAAGGTTACATCTAAAAATATTTTGGATAATATATTGGATATAAAAAGGGGTCTAATCAGTGAAGTCTTCCTGCTGCAAAACCAGTGCGAAAAACGACTACATTTATCCAAGAAATTGCAATTTGATGTATATATTTTTGGAGGTATGAATCTGATGTTGTTTGGCCCAGTTTTATAGCTGAGTAACTTTCATAAATAAATAACTTCCAATAAATGTGTATTTACTTATCTTAATAATAATAATAATAAAATCTTTAACAAGTTAGGGAGTTTCTCTTTCTCCTTATAAATTCTTTATTAAAAATGCACCAGTACTGCTGGTGATGTGATTATCTCCCAGGGGTGGCCAAAAGGTCCGGTTGTCAGGATATCCCTGCTTCAGCGCAGGTGACTCAATCAGTAGCTCAGTCAAAGACTGAGCCTCTGATTGAGCCACCTGTGCTTAAGCAGGGATATCCTAAAAACCTGGCCTGTTGGTGGCTCTTGAGAACTCGAGATGGCTACCCCTATTCTAACCAATTTGCAGTAAACATTCCTGACATATACGTGGTAGCGATTTTTATGATGTCCCTCGAATTTAAGGCATATCGGAATAAAATTACCAACCCAGACAGTTAAATATTTCTGCAAAGGATCGTTCTACCCTTTTTTCTTTCAGGAGCGACAATCAAAACAGGAAAGGGGGAAGCTGCTTCATTTTAAATTTGAAAAATGCAATGTGACTGCAGGGGAATAAATTGCTCAGTCAACCAGAAACACGCCTTGTAAAAATTGCTTAGGTTACTGCAATAAGATCATTGACGGGGAGTGTTCACCTATAATGCAGAACACTTTTGAAATGGATCTTTTATGAAACACATCAAGAAAGCCTCTGAAAATGTATTCAGCGTGTTAATCTACAAGACTCACTTTACAACACTCTTCCATCCCCCCCCACCCCCCTGAAATTCAAGCTAATCAAATGAGTTTGTGGGGGGAGGGGAGATTTATTCATTCAAGTCATGCTCCTTGCTAAGCCCTAAGGCATTTCACACAATATGCTAGATTTCTTCCTTAAACCAGCATGCAAACTAGTGTTACTTTTTTTTACATAAATGTTCAACTCAGTTAGGGATTATTATTTTGTTAGACCTGGGTTGCAATGATTAAGACTGATAGACTGCGACCCATCCAATCCATATCTTTCTAAATATTTTAAGTCACCGAAAATGAAATCTCCTTAGAGCAAATATGTTTACAAACACACGTTTGCATTGAGTAATTGAAAGCCAGCTGCTCAGTGCATTAAAATGACATATTAAACTACATTTTCTTACTAGGCTTATTCTCCTCTACTTGAGACTGTTTAGCCAATGCCATTAATCAAAGTCCTATAGCAGAAAATGCATGCATAAGTCCTACACATTTATTGCTATAGCAACTATTCAGGGTTCCGCTCATCTGTCAGACCACATCAGTGGAGATAAATTGCATTGTTTTCACACTGACAATGCTTTCTGTGTTGGGTTAATCCAAAGAAGAAAAAATCTTTGCTTCCAAAATGCATAGACCACCCATCTAACACAGGAAAATCCTCATTTACAGAATGAAACCCAACACAATATCATGTTTTCTTAAGTAAATATACTGGGAAATCTGAAAGTATATTAAGACAAATATTTGCTCGGTGAGCCGTGAATGTGTCCACTTGAAATGCTGGAAAGCTAATGCAATCAACATTTTCTTTGTTGCAGAGATATTATTTAAATGTTGAAATGTAGCATAATGACATTAAAATTCCAATGTTTAAAAAAACCCAGAATAAATTGGTTTATGAATAGATTTTGTTTCTCCGCTGATTAAATCATGATTTTTGTCTCTTCCCCCCTCCAAAAAATAAATGTATGGATTTTCATTTCTTAAAAAGAAAATCAATCTATTTTTTTTTTTGTAAATAAAAATGGAATTGGCTTCCGCATTTTGATTTTCTGAAGATGGCAAAAACATATGTTTATGTAAACAGCGACATGAATGTGATAAACCTCCTTCTATTTCTCTCTTATTCCACCGTTATACACGGCAGAAGATATTCACGTGTGAATGGACGGATTGGAAAAGGCGTCATCTCTCTCTCCCTGTATTTTTTCATACTGACAAAGCTCATTATGGTGAGCACTGCAGAAGAGTTAATTTAAGATCCTTTGCAACATCTGTTCCTCTGAGTACTTAACCTAATGTCCCCCTTTGAAAGAACATGGATTCTTCCACTGTAGCCAATCTTTGTCGCCACGTCCTGTGGTATCGTGGAAACACACAATCTGAATTACAAATATTTCAGTTGGTGGGTCGTAACATTTTGTAACAAAATGGCGTCTCTTTGGACATTGTGGAAAACACTGTTTAATTCTACAAAGGACAATTTTCTTATTCTTTAAATGGCGTTTCTGCCCGTTGGTTTAATCTATGTTTTTGTATGCCATTTACAGGCAGATGGCTTTGGGCAGCATTTTCAGACTATTCACCATTATACAGTTGGAGAAAATAGAAATGACAAGATTTTTAGAACTGTAAAATGGACTATAAACCATGACGCTATAATGAAATAATTTGGATTGGGTCTTAGGACTTTGTTCAACATAACATATTATATATTTATATACAGATTGATGTACTGTATGTATCTATCCATATATACACATATTTGTTAATACATACACATTTCTTTATACTGTACACATATATTTAACATAGAAAATTATATATATGTGTACATATATTAATATATATATTTATTTATTTCAACATATCAATGTTTCCTCTCACTCTGCAGCCTTTCTCCAGACAGCTCAGAGTGAGCCGAAACATTGATATGTTTAAATACATTTGATATTTTCTCACCAAATCCTGTCATGCCTGCTTCCTAACCCTTTTGTACTTACCTGTGCTGCAGTGTGCACCCACGCAGTTAGTTTAGCTTTAGTAGAGTGCCACTACTACCTGCATTGTGCATATATATATGTGTGTGTGTGTATACTATATAGATACGACAGATAGGATGGATGGATGGATAGCGTGAGAAATACTCTTAATATATGATACTAATGACATAAAAACATGACTTTGGTGGTTTTATTTCAGACATGCAAACTGTAAGTAGACTTTATTTTTAACACGATGGCAAATAAAACTGTAAGCATGATTGTCACTTCACATTGACTTAAAGCTACAGGAAGAATGATAAAATAACAAAGGTAAATAAACTCAGAATCGTGTCTCAATGTTCAGTCTGGTTATCTCACACACCCAGTCAGTTACTGATGTGAAAGAAATGAGGTCAGAGACTAGAGGAACGGGACAGTCCCTGCTCAATGTTTATTTATTAGGTTTTCTGAATTCTAGGTTTAGTCCTAAAAATGAACCCAAAACCTACATTTATTTATAACAACATTTATATAGCGCCCGGCATACATTAATTAGTAAAACAAAAACTGTGGTCACATATAGATTTGATTATAGAGTTATTGTTAAGGTGTCATTGTAGTGGGTGGGGGTGAGAACATTATGGTCAGGCTGTGGGTTAGGTGCATTGAGAACTTGGCTTGGTTGGTGGGTAGGGGTGGGAACATTATGGTCGGGCTATGGGTTAGGTGCATTGAGAACTTGGCTTGGTTGGTGGGTAGGGGTGGGAACATTAGGGTCGGGCTATGGGTTAGGTGCATTGAGAGCTTTCTTGGTAAGTGGGCAGGGGTTGAGTAGAGATTGGCACATTTTGGCTAGTTCCTTTGGTCCGGGGATTTATCAGATCAATCTGAAAAAGGTCGATTTGCGTGTTGCGGATTTTTACTGTATTATTACCAATACACTCCACGGATTCCGCAATCCATCCACAGGTTGTGTACAATGGCTGTTTTGGATGAATCTGAGTGGATTGAAACCGACAAAATCTATTTGCGGATTTTACACTGCAAAACGGATTTTGGGTTGGAATTGCGAGAAAATCTTGGAAACATTCGGGCGGATTCGCCCATCTCTAGGGTTGGGGTCAGGTCTCTGAATTTAGTCTTGTCGTGGCATGGTGATGGGTCTGCAGTGGGGACAGTGGAGGAAAGTGGGGCAATGCGGGCGGTTTTCAACCCCAAAAATTCTCCCATAGACTTCAAGGGGGATTTTCATCCAAAAACAGCCCATACAGCTGCTTGGGACTGTATACAATTGACCCCATAGGGACATTGGTGAACCTCAAAGAACATTCTCTTCAAAAATGATGGCTCGACCTTTAAAAGAAAGCAGAAGACGCAAAGGACTGAATGCAGAAATTGTTTTCGGCCAGTCTATTCTGTCCATGCTCATGTGTGGATGGGAAACTTGGACATTAAATGCGAAAATTATTCAGAAGCTTGAGACAAAGCAAAAAAGTATGGAGAGATGTATGCTGGGTATTACTCGGAGAGACGGGAAAAATAATGAATGGGTTCGAAACCCAACTAAAATCTGTGACATCATCACAAAGGGGAAGAAATTAAAATAGCGGTCGGTCGGACATATCTGACTATGGTTGGACAAAAATGGCACTCAACTGGATTCCAAGAGACAGTAAAAGACCAAGACTATGACCAAAAGTAAGACGGGAGGATGAGATCAGAACATGTGTTGGAGCAGCGTGGAGAAGAGAGGTTATAACCGCAGGAACTGGGAGATCATTGGGGAGACTTCATCCAGCAGTGGGGAGACAGGGGCTGAAGATTATGATGATATATTTGCATTAATCCTTTTTGTTTTTTCACTTGCTTCGAAGCTCCCCTATTCGCTATGGTAATGAAGCTGCTTTAATAAATTTTTTACTAATAGTGTGCAGGAGCAGGGGGTCACCTGAGATGAACCGTATTGATTTCAGCCTTAGGGACCCCCTGCTTCCCGAGTTACAGGCCCTGGTATTTAAATCCCCCAGTCACGTGACACGACGATTTAAAAATGGTGGTGGTACCGGCACCCAATGCCCCATACCAGGGCAACCAAGAAGGTTGCGGGAGGAGTTAACCCACTTCATTGCCATAGCGGTAGACCTAATAACCAATCCTGGGCCAAGTACCCCCTTCACCCAATCCCTCTACCCCAATAAACATTAGAATACCTACTACCCACCAATACACAACTGACCCCCTGTACCCCCACACACAAGCATTTTTAATTTTTTTATGAACAGTGTTGATACAAGAGGCCGGCGGAGGTCCTCAGGTGGTCCCTGCGGGTGTCCGTGGGCCTCCAGGTGGTCCCCACAGGTGTGCGGGGGACCCACTGGGGTCCCTGGGTAGTCCCCGCTGGTGTCTGGGGTTCCTCGGGTGGTGGTCCTCGTGGGTGTCTGGGGGTCCCCGCTGGCCTGCGGTACCAATCCTGTGCCGAAAAAATTAAAAATGCAATACATAGATATAAATAATCCCCCACAATGCAGTAATGGGCAAAATTACTATTATCCACATATGGATAATAGTGCATTTACCCATTTAAAATAAAACATTAACCAGTAGCATAAAGTAAATAAAACTTGCACTGATCCCTGCCAGCATGAAGGGCGTCCTCATCCTACATGTGATTATTTTTTTTAAATAAATCAGTTCTTTAGTATTAGATAATAATTACTACCATTTTTTTTATTTTAAAATAAAACACTTAATGCTATTTGTAATGAGTTTTACTATACTCAGCATCTTTTGATTTCTTTAGCAGGCTTAGCCCACCTCCCCAGCAGTTTATGATCTTTGTCACACTTTTCTGTTTGGGATAATTTGTTGCCAATGTTCCCAGCAGTTTGAGCTGCAAACTGTAACATTAGCTACTGTTACCTAAGTAATATAAGAATACATTGTAGCTGCAGTTACACTGACTGAAGGATTGATTTGAAACGGAAAGGCAGCCATTTAGTGAACCCTGGGAAGCCGGATTTTGCTGATCGATCACAGGAGAACAAATCAAAATGCAGCTTATGTAATTCATTTCAATAAAGGTCATCAAAAGTGGCCTATATTAAAACAAAAAAACATGTTTAAAAGCTGCTTGGATAGCTTCTTTAAATTGAATTAAAAATAACATTAAGTGTTAAAGTAAAACATTAATAAATGAGTAAGTATTAGCTAATAATACAGAACGGATGCATTCTTTGCATGGATTGCTCCATCGGAGCTTCCTATTGGTCTACGTCACACTGGAGATTTAAACCTCAATTTTGTTTCCCCTGAAGATGACAGGACCAGCTGCACGTTCCGCGGTAAGTATCTCAGGAACCAGGGGGTCTCCGAGGCTGACATGAATGGGGTTCAGCTCAGAAGACCCCCTGCTCCTGATACATAGGGGGTGGGGGAGGGCAAAAGAAAACAAAGAAGTGGGAAGTGTGCCTTTAAGTCAACGTGTTTGCAGTATAAAGCTCTATTCAGCTGAAGATTTCTCTCATGTTGTATCTATGGAAATAACCGTCATTAAAAAGAACCAAACAACTCGCCTTCACTTCACTTAAGAGAAGCTCATTAAAATGTGAATTAATTTACTATAATTTGAACTCCTGCACCACCCCAGCTTCTATCTTTACCGTCTTACTGCGGACTGCTGATGATCTACCCTCAGGGGAGGCCAACTCCAGTCCTCAAGGGCCACCAACAGGTCAGGTATTCAGGATATTCCTGCTTCAGCACAGGTGGCTCAATCAGTGGCTCAGTCTTTGACTGCGCCACCTGTGCTGAAGCAGAAACTGATTGAACCACCTGTGCGGAATCAGGCACTGATTGAGCCATTTGCACTGAAGCAGGGACTGATTGAGCCACCTGTGCTGAAGCATGGATAACCTGAAAACCTGACCTGTTGGTGGCCCTTGAGGACTGGAGTTGGCCACTCCTGCCTTAAACCAGGTACTTTTCTGTTTGAACTGATATCATTCCATTCCCGTGGCACTGAAGTGTTAAGTCTGCAGTCTCACAAAGCAACATTGGAGATGACAGAAATGGGGGTGATCCGTTTTCCCTTTGAGCGACCCCAGACATAAACCTGACCTGTTGATGGCCCTTGAGGACTGGAGTTGTCCACTCCTGATCTTGTGTTAACAATGTATTATTATATTAATCAATTATATATTATTGTATTATAATAACAATATACATACATTCATACATACATTGATCATTTGGAAACCTTTGGTCAAAGTCAAATGTAATATGCATCCTCACCTCAAGCACATTACCTGGCTATTTAATGTGAGATGAGGTCAGATGACCGAATCGGGGTATGATGATAACCCGGATTGAAGCTTGATGAATCCCAGCCATTGATGCAAAGGGACGCAACATTTCACCGTGTCTCGTAGAGTTTCAAACCCAGGCCATTAATAAACCCACTTGGGATCCTTGATATTCTTCTAAGCCCAAATTGGATCATATTGTAGTTTGTAGCTTTAATGGCATATGCTATTTAATGGTAATCATTTCAGAAATCTGTACAACATGTTTCCATACTCGAAAAACCAACAATCCATGACTTTTATACAAATCCATCAATTCCGTAGTTAATTGTCTAGCTCTTTTAATAAAACGCATGCACAGTATGAATCAAATATACAGGTCAAGAAATGCAATGTGATTGATGTGCTATACTGGACTTAATTAAATGTGTACCATTGTAGATCTGGATTCCATTGGATATCTTTGAAAACACACATTCCTCCGACATCATTAGACAGGATTTTTTTGACAACCCATCATATTTAATGGTATCATTATAAACACGGTTCATATTAGTTCTATTTAGTCACCACGAAGATTGGATACCAATGTGCAGTAAAGGCACAGAGTAGAGATAATTTTATAACAATGAGTACTGCACAAAGGAATGATAGCACAATTAATATTTGAATAATTAGCCTCCCTAATGAGGAACAAATTGTACATTGCGTTTTTTGAATGCCACACGTTCTCAGACACAAGGAGAAGCCAATTGGGGTACTCCACTCCATCAATGCTAGGCTGGCCAACACCATGTTGGAGAAGGAGTGTAGTATCAAGAGTAAGATGTTAGGCTTAAAGCAGCAGTCCAAGCTGCCATTTTTTTTTATTATTAGTTATTTTTTTCCCTTTAATATGTGCATCATTAGAATCCACACAATGATAAGTAATTAGCTAAGCTGACGATCGATTGGCGAAGGTTTGGCTTGGAGGTTCACTTAATGGCTGTCATTGCAGCTGAAGAGGACCAAAAATGCAACGTTCTTTGGGGAGTCACTAGATACAATTGGTGCACTGATGGAGAGAGGGCAGGGCTCAAAAAGGGGTGTGCCAGAGCCTGTTTTAGAAGAGGAAGGAGATGTGACTTTGCAAATGGTTGCTATAGAAACAAAAAAAGGCATGTAACATTATAATACATTAAAAATGTAATTCAGAGTCGTTTAAAAAAATGCTACAAGTATTTTCTCATAGTACTGAACTGATTTATTAAAAACACACATGTTGGATATTGATTGGTCGGCAGCTTTATATGCCCCCGGTCATGGTTTCAATTCCCACTAAAGCTTCTTATGTTCCATCTGGGTTTTCTGGGCTACACAAAGTGTATTTGAAAATGTGCAATGAAAATGTACTGTAGTTTGTATGTATGGAGCTTAACATTATATCCCCCTCATGACCGGGGGCATATAAAGCTGCAGACCAATCAATATCCTACAAGTTCTGTTTTTAATAAATCTGTTCCGTACAATTCAATTATCTTTGAAATAGACAATTAGTATAAATTTTTTACTTCTGTAGGGTGCTCTTCAGTGCAGCCAAAAGGGAATCATTTTCTTTTTAGTAATACATTACCTTTATTACCTGCTAGCACCATCCTCCCCAGGTTTTGGGTTCCTTACTAATATGCCCTCCAAGGCGTAGAGCGGGGTTTCCTCAAAGCCCCCCGGGGGGTACCTCCCCTTGCAACTAACATAAAATTATGTTTTCTTATGGAGAAATTCCTTTTAGGTTGCCACTGACAATATATGAATAAAAAGAGGGCTTTATTTAATGCAGTCTTTTCCAATCTTCAGAACAAAAAGTATTTATGTAACACAAGCTCTGCATCAAACATATGAGACCTCCATTAAGAAGACAAAGAAAAAATAAGCACGTCAAGTCCTGGAACGGCGGCTCAGTGAGTAAAGGCACTGACTCTAAAAACAAAGATGCTGACTTTGAACCAGGAGACCTTGTGCGCGGGAAGGATGGTGTCTGTACAATTCTATGTACAACGCTGTATTGTAAATGTGAAGTGCTACTGTATATGAAATAAAGTGCATTATTCCTATTCACATGAAGAGTAAGTGTAGAGTTGAATTGTCGTAATTAACCCAGATCACTAGTAAAGAAGAACAGATCAGTGTTATTTGGATATACTGATGCAGCCACGAGTATCTGAACACTTGCCTGGGAAAATCTGGGGCAATACCCCAGTAATGCTGCAACATTTCAGTGACATTTCTGCAGACAGAAATCTGCAGTGGATTTATTATTACTACTATTACACTCCGCAGATTCTTAAGAATCCATCAATGGATTGCTGAATCCACGGGTCAAGGGCCATATTTTATTCCCACGTCTGCCAGACATAGCCCTTATCTTGGCTCAATCAGCATTATACAACCCATCTGGCCCTTTTAAGTGGGCCATACCGGATAGAGCCCTCCTATATATTGTATTTTAACTTCAAACTGTAGCTCAGTAACCCCTGAAGCACCAGATGGATTATAATATATAATACCTCATGACATTATCATGACATGAGGTTTTACAGTTTTTTGGCTCTTATCTGTCATCAATTTCCATGCTTTTAATATTTCTACCTCTATGCTTTACGGTACGTACTCTGTGTTGTCATGGGACAATTACATCATGGAGAGTATATAAGGGGAGGGGAAAGTTTGAGAAGGTTAGGTTCCAGGAGGACAAGAGTAGAGGAGCCTCGGGGAGAGTGGATAAGTAATGTTTATAAAGTAATAGCGCAGACCAGGCCCCTCTGTTTATTATGCCGTAGATAGAGATAGTACCCTTTAAGTCAGGACCCCATAAGAAAATTAAGGGAGTCCTACATAAGCTTTGAAGTATGCAAATGGCACACTCTTCGGTGCCTACAGATCGGCTCTAGCCACGGATCTGCATTAACCATTCTCACCAGTAACAGGGAAGTGTCAGATCCCACATTGACAAAAGGTATTCAGGTAACTTGTACAGAACCAGCAAGGAGCCCCAATGGGACTATACAGAGTGTATCCAGAAGAGGAGAACAAGGTTGGGGGAGGGGGGGGGAGATTAGGTCTCAAAACAGTTAAGTAACTAAAAGATATACCTCCCTCTGAGTGTTAAGAGTTTGCATTTAAGGAAGCGCATAAAGAAATAAAGAGATATTACAACTTTATACAAAGTATGGTGTGCGGTCCCCGTGCCTGAGGACCTGAATAAAAGACTGTTGGAAGACAAACGTTCCTGGCGCCCATTATTCTACGACCTTGCTACCTCATCGTCCAGCCGCCTGAATCCATCACCCTGAGTCAAGGTAACCCATGTGGAGTAGACATACAGTATATAACACACTGATATAATCTCCCCAGAAACTGGGCAGGGGGGGTGAGTACACATAGTTATGTAGTTATATAGTTTCATAGTGACATACTGTAGTACAGAGGTGGGTAACCTATTTTTCAATATAGCCACAGAATGAGAATTGAAAATCGTCACACCATGCTTTTCGTTTACTTGCAACACTACAAATTTTAGCTCCCATAAAAAATAACAGTTCAAGGTCAGGTCAAGACTCCAACTGAAGGCAGAGGGGAGTATTGGATGGCTGTGTTGCATCAATGACTCATTCAGAAAGTGGAAACCAGCACACGCCGCCAGGAAAAAGTGAGCTGGCAAATTCAAATTCGCCACACTTTCATGGCCAATTCGCCACATGTGGCGATTGGCGACAGGGTTATCCCCCTTGGCTGTAATAGATGAGGTTTAAAAAAAGACATGCAGTATGTCCATCGAGTTCAACCTATGTCAAATTTCGACCACAGTTACTTTTCCTATATATGTATTTATAGTATATTGATCCAGAGGAAGGTTAAGAAAAATACCCCAGTAACACAGTATCCAATGATGTCTTATAAGGGGAAAAATTTAATTCCTGCCTGACTCCAATAACGGTAATCCGATTTCTCCCTGCATCAACATCCTTCCGATGTTTACTTATATCGTATATCCCTGTATACCTCTTCTTTCTAAAAAAAGATGTTCAACCTTATTTTGAAGATATCTATTGTATCTGCCATCACAGTCTCCATGGGTAATGAATCCCACACTGTAACTGCCCTTACTGTAAAGAACCCTTTCCTTTGTTGCTGGTCAAATCTCCTTTCCTCCAACCTTAAGGTATGACCCTGTGTTCTTTTTTACTGCCCTTGGGTTGAACAGTTCTTTTGAAAGCTCCTTGTATTGTCCCCGAATATATTTTATATAGCTATCATATCTCCTCTTATTTGATAATATTAAAACATATTCATACTAATTAATATGAGATGATAATATTAGTGATGCTTAATTTACAGATGATCTGTAGGACAATGAGGACATGTATTGTGCAAAAAAATGAAATAAAATATACACATTTTAACATATATTGCAAATATAATTTAAAAAATCCTCAGCAATAATTATTGTTAAATTAAGTTAAAATATAATAATAACTTTATTTCATACGGCGTTTTTCTCCAAATGGGACTCAAAGCGCGTCACAATTACAATATAGCGTGCGGTATGCATCACATAAGAATGTTAAAGACAGAGTCAGGGTTAAAGACAGGGGTGCGCTAACTGGGGAGCGTGAGATTTTCTGGAGTGGGAGGGGGCGCGGCAGTTACAAAGGCCCCACGCTCTTCCCCATGGCATTTAAATGAAATGCCGGTTGACCGCGCAAGGCCTCTGAAGTTCTCTTACCTTGTCTCCGATGGCGCGTCGCCATGGCAAGTCAACGTCACATGACCCCGGTACGTCATTTGACGCTGCAGACAAGGTTAGGGGGGGGCATTAGAAGAAGGGGAGAGCAGGCAAACATGTCTGTACACCCCTACTGTAGAGATTACAATCTATGTTTTGGTGCCTGAAACACAGGGAGATAAAGTGACTTGCCCAAGGTCACAAGGAGCCGACACCGGGATTTGAGCCAAGGTTCGCCATTCTCAGAGTCACTGTTTTTACTCACTGAGACGCTCCTTAGACAGTTCTAAAAAAATCAATTTTCTATTGTAAGGTAATTTTCTGACTTCTTGGATAGCATATATACATCGTAACAGGTTTGATGGATCTTAAGCCTGAAAGGCAATTTAGAGGTAAGAGCAGAAAGGAGATTTAAAACAATCTGTCACAGTAGGAATGCTGAGATTTTGAAAGGTAACAGCAAGAGGTTTTTCATACATTAACTTACAAAATTAGAAATTGCTAAACCTTGACTTTTAAAGCACTTAGAAACATATCTTTTATTGCTAAAAAACATAAGCGCCCTAACATTGTGTGAGAATAGCGTTTACGTGCAGTACGAGAGAGAAGGATATTTACCAACACAAGTTAACCAATTCAACTTGTGTGGCTGTATCCACAAAGCAAAGTTAAAGGTGCAATCCCACAGCCAGCCAGAAGAATTACTCAGGGGGCTCTGAGTGGGGTAATGTTTGTCAATCAAGTGTTTTCTTTCCCCTTATCCCACCCTGTCCTTATCAGAGCGCCAATAAAGATAAGGGGAGATTGGGAGTGTGGATTATGGCTGTACAAGCATTTCCTGAACACACAGTGACATCACACAGTGACATCACAGAGAAGACAGCAGCCAGAGGAAATCAAGCTCAGGTCTCACTTTAATAAATACATTTAAAATACTTGTAGGGGTCAGATTTGGGTAAAAAAATATATCAATTACCCAGATGAGACCCTTTAACAATGTCGCTGGAATTAGTTGGCAGTACTTTGGTTCAAGAATGGATTGCCCCTTTCAGTCAGAGCTTATAAAGTGACATTACCTAAAATAGGAACGAAGGTTATGTTCCCTGAGTTAACCTGAACTTCATCTCATTAGCACAAGGCTAACATCACGTTATTGTAGCATAAAGTTGTGTTATCTCCAATTCCGTGATGTTCAGCACGTCTGAGTGTTACTCCCGTCCAGACCCCTAAATAGGTCTTTTGTGAAACTGGAGATAAGGAGGAGATGGAAATAACTGTACGAAATAACACTACGTTATTAAAATTGTGTTATAATCACAGCCCTAATTTTGTTGGGATTAGCCTGTCTAGGCCTCGGGGTCCGGTGAAATATTTCAATAAGCAGTTTTTCCTCAGGTAGAAATGGAAACAAAAAAACAGCGCAAAACGCAAATGATGAAGTAAATCAAGATATTATTACATAAAATGTAGGGATAAATATTTTGCTTACATCAAAAGAATAGAACATAAGCATTGAGGTGGATCTACCATTACCGGTTACTCATCCAGAGGAGGAACCATACAGATATAATCTGAGACGCCTACCAGGGGGACCTGTTCCTGATTCCTGAACTCCTACCTGTCGATTGGTAACTTGTGTGCTTTGCACACTCAATGCTTATGTTCTATTCTTTTGATGTACGCAGAATATTTATCCCTACATTTTATGTAATAATATCTTGATTTACTTCACCATTTGCGTTTTGCGCTGTTTTTTTTGTTTCCATTTCTCCAGTGTCAAGGGGGTGCTGGGCCACCCCCACATTTACGGCTGCAGACACTATTAATAGCCACTTGTCCTGGTTTTGTACAAATTTAATTATTTTATCACACTGTGGTATTATGTGGTTATAACTATTTAGTTTAATTTTAGGGTTTATTTTGCAGTATTTACTTGCTCTATCACTTGATATTATCACCTATGGTTATTTAGTTGCGCACTTTAATTCTTTTCCTCAGGTAGACCTGGAAGCACTGTTTTGAATAGCCTTGTGGCAAACTCTGCTACGGTTTCTGGTAAGACACTTTCAGGGATATTTCTTAACCTATGGTTGTTCTTTCAGAACGGTTCTCTTACTCTTCGTGGGTAGGGTTGCCAGGTGGCTTCTCCATAATGCTGGACACAATGATGAAAAGTGTGATGCTCTTGAAACAGACACACACTCCTCTCACCTCTCTCCATTCCTTGCTGTTTTCTACTCTCCTTGGTCCCACCCCAGGCTCCTGATACCTCCTCCTGATTGGCTGCACTACCCCGCATCAGGATGGAGGAAGCTACTCAGCGCTCTAGCAACAGCCCTGCTCTCTCCCTGCTCGGGGAAATATCGTGCCCACCAAGCCAGTTAGGTCACTGTGTCCAGAAAGGTAATACCGGTATACACATACATGTCTGGAGAGGTAACACTGGTATACACACACATGTCCAGTGTTACCTCTCATTTTTTACTGGATACAGTGTCCAAATACAGGACAGTCCGGTTCAATACTGGACACCTGGCAACCCTATTTGTTAGCCACTGTTAGCTTATTATACCTATGAGCGTAGATCACCCACCTCTTGTTCCAGTTCATTTTGGGCCTTCATGATATTGTCTAACTTCTGTGCGTTCACCCAGACCTATTATTTCTTGCTTCAGCTCCTCCAGCATTTCCATCGGGATCGTCTGCTTTATGCTTTTCGGCAGATCTTCTATATCACCTTTAGGGCCTCATTCAGAGAGCAGCGCTATTTGCAATCTCGCTATTTTCCGGCGAAAATCGCGCTAAAAACAGCCGAAAATGGCGAGGTAGGAAAAAAGCGCCATTTTTTTTTCTAATTGAAAATCTCGCCGCGCGGCTGGCGAGAAACTACATCTCGCCAGTCTGAAAAATATCCAAATTCAGAAAGGCGCGCTCGCCATCTAGCGGCTGTTTTTGGCGCGATTTTCGTCAATTTTCTCCGCCAACTAAAGTTGGCAAGAAGCCGGCTATAGGGGGAAAAAAAAAATGCGCGATTTTTTTTCCTCTCCCTTTCAGCTGCGCGCATCTCCTCATTTACAATTCTCCACATGCAGTAATGCTAAAAATAGCGGATTTCGCCCATTTCTGCATATGGAGAATAAAACTCTCCATTAAAGCTACTTTTTCTTAAACTCTCCAATTTATTCTAGCGCTGCTCTCTGCATAGGCCCCTTAGTGAGGGGCAAAGATGTGTTTTCTGATTCTTCCTCCAAGTCTGACTCAGATGGAGGCATCATGGCATCACCATCTTCTGAGTCCCGCAGCTCCCACCAACGGAAGAACTGAGCTACCTGTTGTGAATGTAACCCTCCCTGCCCGGCTTCTAGGGACATTAAATCCCCGTCCCTCTGTGTTTGGCTCCTCTGCATGGGTTACCTTGACTCTGGGTGCTGGATTCAGGTGGCTGGGTGATAAGGTTGCAATAGTAAAAATAAGGGCGCCAGGAACATTTGTTGTACAATATCAGTCTTTATTAATTAATGTTTATTTATGTTGGATGGTTTTAATGTAGGGGATTGATGCCTGTTTTATTGAAAACTAGCTTTTGTGCCTGGCTTCGCCCAGGGAATGTAATATTGAATACATCTCCTCGCCCCCACCCCCCACCTGCTGCCTGTACATCACCCCGGCCCCCACTCCCTCCCCGCTGCTGGATGTAGTGCGAGTGAGATTTGTTTCTGTCTGTGTGTGTCTCTGTGTGTGTGTCTGTGTGTGTGTATATTGGTCTGTCTGTGTGTGTGTCTCCCCCCGCTGCGAGAACATGACCCCGCCTCCCCCCCCCCACTGCCGGCTCATCTCCCCGCGCTGCTGTGGCATCTCCCCTCGCTGCCGGCACATCTCCCCGCCCCTCCTCCCCACGTTGGTACATCTCCCCTCACTGGCAGCAAATGTTCCTTCCCCCCCCGTTTGTACATCTCCCCCCCGCTGCCGGCACATGTTGTCGTCCCCCTCCTCACTGGTGCATCTCCCCCCACTAGCTGGCACTCCCCCTCCCCCCGCCGGTACATCTCCCCCCGCTAGCTGGCACTTCCCCCCCCCCTGCCGGTACATCTCCCCCTGCTAGCTGGCACATCTCCCCCCCCCCCGCTGGCACATCTCCCCCCGCACATCTCACATCACACTCACACACAGAGACACACACACACACACACAACCCCGATCCAGGCAAGGACACGCCCCTTCCCTTAGTAGCCATGCCCCCGTCCCTCTGCTCCTGCACTAAGAGATTTGCTGGACATTAGAATGTCCATAATTTGGGAGATGAGTCACATTGGAAGCTCAAAATAGTTGCGTTGACCTACAAATCCGCAGCAGAATATCCAGTGAAAGTTTCATTGTGGTACGTGGTGCCGTCTCTGAGATTTCGATGCTTCAGACATACAAAGAAACAAACTAACGGAATCCAACTTAGAATTATAGTATAGATTCAGACAAGAATAAGCATTTGAAACAGAAAAAACAGGGGAGCAAGGGGTTAATAATTGCAGGTGCAAACACTAGCAAATATTCGTAGATCTTAGTAATAATCACGCTCCTGATAAGGGATAATAGGGGTAATGATAAAAATAATAGACTTACACGGCCCTGTGTAAGTGTGGGTACACAATGGTATCTTTGATATACCCTCCAAATGGTCCCATAAACCTACAGTTCATTTAAAAACAGGCACTCTTTTCCACCCCATTCACTTTACAATATTTGTTGTCGAAGCTTCCCAAAGACTTTTAAAGATAAAGGAATAATTATTAGGATTCAAGAATGCCGGTAGGCTGCATCGCTTTTAGTGGGCATTCATGCACGTCAATATTCACAAATCACACACAATGTAGTCAAAATGTTTGAATAGTACCTCCTACAACAGTAGCAGAAGAATAAAGAAAGCCTTTATTAACTTCTGGTCTTGCTTACACTTAATCAACCCTTTGAGAGTGGTTATTTGCATGACACTGCCTTTCATGCATTAAGCTCTGACACGTTGATTTCACAAAGCATTCATTTTTCTTGTGCTGCAAATCTTTTGATAGCCAGTGCACCTTGCCTCGGTGAGATGAAAACAAAAGCAGAAAGAATTACAGTTGCCGTGTGCAGTGTTTTATTCCAGGATGAGAAAAGGCAACAACACAAAATACTGTAAGATTTGGAATAACATGCTGGAGTGGAATACATTTCTTTTGTTGTGTACGATCAAAAAGCATTTAAGTATCGGACTGTCAGAGAACCCAATACAAGATTTATCCAGAGATGTAGGGGTGGTGTAAAAGATGAAAAATAGGGAACCATGTTAAAAGTGGTTTTTGAAGCAAAAAGTGGCACTGTGTGCTCATTTGCATGTCATTCCCCAGAAACCCTTGCTGAAGTGGAAGTGCTGGGTGATAATGGTGAAAGACTGGGTTGCAGACCTGCCTAAGACATGCAGATGAGCATACAGTTGTATTTACATTTGCATATTTGCTTTGCTGTGGAGGGTTTTTGTCACTTTTCTTTACTCACCATAACTTAACTCAGTATGGTAAACCCCATCCTTTAGCTTCTCTGCATACCCAGTTTACCAACCCCACACTGAAGAGACCCATAAAGGTTGAAATAGCTGTCTGTGGGTGGGTTTTTGGTTAAGATCAAGAGGATGGAGGTCGCCATGGAGCCCGCCGGGACCACCCTGCACAAGGAGAAGAAGAAGAAGAAGGAGAAGCACACGGCACCCCCTGAGACGGTCCCCAGCAGCCAGGAGACGGACGGAGGAGGCCCAGCGGCAACCAGCTCCAGAGGCTCAGGCGACGTTGCCACCCCCAGCAGCCTCACCCCCACTGCCAGCACCAGCAGCGGCGGCCCCAGCTCCAACCCTGGAGCTGGGAGCAGCAGCAACAGGAGGATCCCCCGCCTGGAACCCTGGATGAGGCAGACGGTGGTGATGCAGCTGAGGGAGGTCGACGGACGGCGCCCTCTATTGGACGCTGAGACTTTTGCCAAGGAGCTGGTGAGCAAAGCAGGCTTTACTCCGGACGAGATCCTGAGCATCCAGGACCTCAGGGGTGGCCTGTTTTTCGTCACCTTCGCCACGGCGGGAGCCTGCAGGAGGTACTGGGAGGCTTTCCAGACCCTGAAACAGGAGGTCCCCTTCTCAGAGTTCGACGTGAACTGCCCTATCCAGAGGGACAAGAAGAGGATCACTGTGACGGTGAGGAACCCCCATATCCCTGGAAAGGATATTGCTACCTTTCTGCGGCGCTCTTGCACCGTGGTGAAGGAGCCGAGCAGGATCAAGGACATGTTGGGGTACTGGGTGGGAAAGTGGAGCATGGTAGTTCGCTTGTGGCCAAATCCAGAAGCGGCAGATCGGCTGCACCACCTCCCTCCCAGTTTTTCACTTGCGGGCAGCTCAGGGAGGATATTTTACCCTGACCAGACCTGCGGTAATTGCGGGAACCTGGGGCATCAGTGGAAACAGTGCACCCTGAAAGCCTGCAGAAACTGCAAGAACACTGGACACGAAACAAAGGATTGTCCCCGCCAGAAAACCTGCGACCTGTGCGGAGAGACAACCCACATGTTCCGGGACTGCCAGCTGAGGGTCAGGAGCTACGCAGAGGCCGCGGCGAAAGGCGCAATACCGGGCGCGCCCCTGACAGCAACCCAGAAGGCAACCAAGAAGCCCCCTGCAAACCAACCCGTAAAGGCACAAGGGGGTAAGTATCAGAAGGAGCAAAGGGAAAAGGAGGCCACCCAAGCAGCGCCCGCTGCGGCTCCTGAGCCCACTGCCCCTTCAGTAGCAGCCCCCACCCCACCCCTTCCCACCCTCACCCCTGCAGCAACACTCCCTCCCACACCCACTGCTGCTGCAACCCCCACCCTCCCCCCTACCCCAACCTTCCCCGCCCACCCACCACCCCTTGCCCCCTCCTCCCAACCCTCCACTGCAGCCCCCCCCCACGCTCCATGAGGCTGCAGCCCCTCCCTCTGTAACACCTCTCCCCAGCCCCGAGGCAGTTGCACCTCCTCCCTCTTCCTCCCTTGCTACAGATACCGCCCCCATAGCCCAGACCGGAACGGAGAAGCAGGGAATAAAGAGGAGAGCCCCTGAGACGGATAGCCCGCACCAGGGGCTGGAGCAGAAGAGAGCCCAAATGCAAATAGGCGACTCACCCACTTCCAGCGACGCTGACAGTGACCTTGAAAGCGACCTGGAGGAGGAGGAAGCAGAGATGCAGGAGGCAGCCATTGCAGAGGAGCAGGCGGCCATTTTAGAACAGCCACATAGCGAGACACAGGTGACCGTGGAAGAGCTCATAAGAGAGGGGCGAGAGGCAGCAGAGACCCTCCTCCTCCATGACAACCTTGGGCAAACCATGGATCTGCTAGTCCAGCTGTGCGAGGAGATCAACAAGACCACCCACGCCAGCGAGGATGGTAACTAGTATCACTGCATGTCTGTCCAACCCTTTATCCCCAAACTAATGGCGTCTTTTAACATTTTCTCCATTAACGTAAGGAGCATAGGAGAGCGGATGAGACGTGCCAGAGCACTAACATTCCTTTCTTTACAGAAATGTGATGTGTATATGCTACAGGAATGTGCCTTACCTTTTTCTCGATCCTACAGGCACCTGAGCGGGCAGTGGTCTCACGGCCGCTCCTACTGGTCTGGGGGGAACCGGTGCAGGAACGCGGGTGTAGCCATTTTGATCCGGGGGGGATGTTTCACTGTTGATTCTGTCCATGAACTCGTCTGCGGCAGACTACTGGTCGTAGACGGTTCGTGGGCAGGGGAGCCGATTAGGCTCATCAATGTGTACGCCGCCCCCCGGAGAAATGAGCGCTTGGAACTTTTTCAGCACCTTCGCCCTTGGCACGCAACCTCCAGGGCAGTGGTGATGGGTGGGGATTTCAACTGCACGATTGAGGTGGGGGGGGCGCGTGCCCCCCAGCAAATCATCAAAGATAGATGTGACGTCCAGGCTACTCACGGCGATGATTGGGGAGGCATCCCTGAAGGACGTGGTGGGATCTATGGGAGCAGGCGCCGCAAACTACTCTTGGTGCCACCCAAATGGTTCCGTGCGTTCTCGGATTGACTTCCTGTTGACCACCAAGCAGGTACAGCACAGACAGCACTCCATGGTCGCAGTACATTTCTCTGACCACAGAGCCATTCATCTCCAGGGGCGCCTGGGAGGAGGTTTCCCCCCAGGGCCAGGATCCTGGAAGCTGAACTGCGCACTGCTGGAAAGGGAGGAGATCATGGAGGAGCTGAGAACAGCATACACAGCATGGAAAGAAGAAAAGGCCTGTTTCCCCAGCACTGCAGAGTGGTGGGAATTCACGAAGATAAGGATCCGTTGCTTCCTGCAGGCAAAGGGCAGACGCCTGGCGTGTGAGAGGAAGGGGGAGTTCGAGGGCCTGCAGCGCAAGCTGCAGTCCCTGCATGACCTCAAACGCTGTGGATGGAACGTGGATGACGACCTGGAGGAAACCAAGGAGAGCCTGCAAAAGCACTTTGAGGAGGAATCCAGACGAATCATCTTCCGTTCCAAGGTGGAGAACCTTGAGAGGGGGGAGAAATGCAATGCCTTCTTCTTCAAGAAACTCCACTCTGCCCACAAGCCCCTGAGGGAGCTGCGAGACAAAGATGGCAACGTGCAGCAGGGGAAGGAGGAAGTCATGGGAGTCGTGAAAGATTTCTATGAAGACCTCTACTCCCCAAAAGCATCAGACCGAGACCAGGCTGACAAATTACTGTCAGGGATTACAAACACCATCGACCCGGCAGGAAAAGCAGCCATGAACGCCCCCCTGATGCTGGAGGAGCTCCACGCTGCAACCAAATCCTTTAAGAAGGGTAGGACGCCGGGCGGAGATGGTATCCCAGCTGAGTTATACACGAAGCTGTGGGACCTGATCGGCCCGGACCTGCTCGAGCTTTACAGGGAAATGGAAGCAGAAGGTAGGATGCCCCCAACGCTGAGGGAAGGAATGCTGACGCTCTTGTACAAACGGAAGGGGGAGAGGTGCGACCTCAAGAACTGGCGTCCCATCTCCCTCCTGAACGCGGACTACAAGATCCTAGCAAAAGTCCTAGCGGAAGACTGAAGAAGGTCATCAGCCAGATCATCCACCCAGACCAGACGTGCGGCATCCCCGGACGCAGGATCGCAGACAGCCTCGCCCTAATCAGAGACGCAGTCCACTACATCAAAGACCACCGTGTACACGCGGCCCTGGTCACCCTTGATCAGGAGAAGGCCTTTGACCGTGTCTCCCATGATTTCATGGGCAGGGTGCTGCGTGATATGGGATGGGGGAGATGTTCTGTTCTTATGTTAACCTGATGTACCTTGACATTTGCAGTGTGGCGATCGTGAACGGATGGAAGACTAACCCCTTCCCTGTCCGCTCAGGGGTTAGGCAGGGCTGCCCTCTTTCACCTCTCCTTTTTGTCTGTTGTATAGAGCTCTTTGCCCAGTGCATCAGACGAGACGCAGAGGTCAGAGGGATCATCGTGCCAGGACCCCAGAGACGCGAAGTGAAGTGCTTGCTCTACATGGATGACATCACCATCTTCTGCGCAGATAGCCGGTCGGTGAAGACGCTGGTCCAGACGTGCGAGGATTTCGGGAAAGCTTCAGGAGCAAAAGTCAACTGCGGGAAGTCAGAGACCAAGCTATTTGGGCTTTGGAACCTGACTGCCGACCCCCTCCCCTTCCCCGTCAGAGCAGGCCTCATTCAAATCCTTGGAGTCTGGTTTGGTGTGGGGAGCGAGGCCGGTGCCCTGAAGAGCTGGAACGAGAGGCTAAACAAGGTAAAGCAGAAGATCGGATTGTGGCGCCTCAGACCCCTCACCATTGAGGGGAAAAAGCTGGTACTGCTGAACGAGATCCTCCCTGTCCTGCAGTACGTGGCCCAGGCATACCCGCCTTCGACCAGAACCTGCCAGGAGATCTCCATGGCAGTGTTCCGCTTTGTCTGGGGGGCCAAGTTTGAGAGGGGATGTACAAAGAGCCGCACAAGGGGGGTAGAGGAATCCCCGACATCCCCACTATGCTGCGCGCCTTCTTTGTAAGCAACTGCGTGCGGATCACACTGAGAGACTGCGACAAAGACTCCTCTGGCTACTCCATGTCCCGCCTCCTACTCCTGCCGCTCTGGAGAGCACTGGGGTGGGACAAGTGGGACAGCTCCATCCCTTACAGCTGGCGCACGCCCTGGTTCTACAAGGACGTGAAGAAGTTTGTGAGGCAGAACAATCTGGAGGGAGTAAAACCAGACCTGTGGAAGCCCAAGGTCATCTACAAAATGATCAGGGCTAAAGACATCATGGAATCGTTCCCAGGTCTCCACCCCAACACCTTTGGAACGGTGTGGAGGAATGTGGCATTGAAAAGACAAATGAACAAACACAAAGACATTGCTTGGCAGGCCATACACGGGGGACTGCAAAAAACGAATGGCGCACAGCCAGGGAGCCAGGTGTGGAATAAAAAGTTTTCTTTTATTTCAGCATGGTATGAGACAAAATCACCCCTTGGGGGACACAGGCAAAATCCTCCTACGCGTTTCGGACCAACGGGTCCTTTATCAAGGAGTACTTGATACAAGGATACTCCTTGATAAAGGACCCGTTGGTCCGAAACGCGTAGGAGGATTTTGCCTGTGTCCCCCAAGGGGTGATTTTGTCTCATACCATGCTGAAATAAAAGAAAACTTTTTATTCCACACCTGGCTCCCTGGCTGTGCGCCATTCGTTTTTTGCTGTTGGATACTTCTGGATTCTGGATCCTTTAGGCTTGCACGCCAGCTGAGGAAACCCTGGAGATGACGTGAGTGGGGTTCATTGGTTTAGACTATTATGGTTAAGTTTGACTTATTGTCACTGATACTTACAAGTCTTAAAGCACCTACCCACTCCCACTGGTTTCTCCAGGGTCTATAATAATATTATTTATATACTGGATGGAGTAGCTGCGGGTTGGAGCACCCCAATTCTTTCACCTGTCATACACGGGGGACTCCCTGTGAATGCGGACAAGTACCAGAGTAAACTCAGCCTCGTGAGGCACTGCCCCAGGTGCAACCCAGTGGAGGAAAGCATCATACACCTCTTCTGGAACTGCCCCTTTGCGCAGGCCTTGCTGCGCGCGCTGGACACTGACTTAAAGGATTATATACCGAGGAAGTGCGTCACGTACTACTCGGTGTTCCACGGACTTTTCACAGGAACACACACAGAGGACGCAATCGAAGCCGGTTGGCGTCTAATGTGCTGTTTCAAGGACGTTTTACTATTCGCCAGGGAACGTTTGATCAAGGGGAAGAAGAGGATGTCGGTACAGGACTGTCGCAGGCTGCTCCACAGCCTGCTCAAGGACTATTCCATCTTTGACGGCCCTGAGGAGGAGGACTAAACACCCCCTCCCCACCCCCCTCTTACTCCCCCGCCCCAAAAGTTTTTCTGTGCAATAAAGTTAGAGATAATGTGTGTATGATATGTCATGTCTGTGGTGCGGTGCATACGTATAAATGCACTGCACCGCCGTGTTCGTCACAGTTTTTTTACTCTTGGGGAAACCATTAATAAAAATGTATGTGAGTTGTGTGGGATATGCACTGCGCCGTTGTTAACGTCGCGGTTTTTTTTTCGTTTGGAAAATGATTTATGTACTGTTATAATCTTGTTGTAAAGATTCGCTGCATAATAAAAGAATTTTCAAAACAAAAAGCTGTCTGTGGGTGCCTTGGCCCTTTGGCTTAGATCAAGGCGATATGAATGCTCCTCTCGGCCTGCACAGCTATGACCAAATGCAGTACCATCCTATCTGGGGCTTCAGTAGGAAAGGTCTGTGGCAAGCATTTGGCCCTCTAGCTCGTTGAGAGGTGGTGTCCAGGCCCCGGACCACAGAACCCCTGAGCCTTCGGGCTAAGGGGGGGTGGCATTCGAACAACCAGCCCTTCGGGGCTGGGGTGCACCCGCACAACCCTCGAAAGAGGGGAGATGGTGCGAACTCCCTTGCGGGCCTCGGGCCAGAGGGAGGAAGAGACGGATGTCCTGAATCCTAACGGCGGAAGGCATCAATGTCCCTGGAGACCTAGGCTTTCGGGCTGAAACCTTCAGGGAAACTGTGTTCTGAGGGCGGGTCTGACTTCGGTTGGACAGTCCAAAGGCATGCTCCCCAACCACTGAAGTGGTTTGGGACCCGATGAGCGAGAGGGGCAACCCTCTCGGGAGGGTGGTTTTCTGGGTATGCACCTTAACCCTGGCTGTGCTCAAAGCTGTGACCATGCAGCAAGCTTAAGCCTATAGGGAACCATGTTAAAAATGGTTTTTGAGGCAAAAAGTGGCACTGTGTGCTCATTTGCATTTTATTCCCCAGAATCCCTTGCTGCAGTGGAAGTGCTGTATGCTGGGTGATAATGGGGAAAGGCGGGGTTGCAGACCTGCCTAAGACATGCAGATGAGCATACAGTTGTATTTGCATATTTGCTTTCCTGTGGAGGGTTTTTGTCACTTTTTTTTTACTCACCATAACTTAACTCAGTATTATGGTATAGCCTATCCCATAGCCTCTTATGCATATCCAGATAAAATCAACCCCACACTGATGAGACCCATCAAGGTCGAAACAGCTGTCTGTGGGTGGTTTTCTGGGTATGCACCTTAACCCTGGCTGTGCTCAAAGCTGTGACCATGCAGCAAGCTTAAGCCTATAGGGAACCATGTTAAAAATGGTTTTTGAGGCAAAAAGTGACACTGTGTGCTCATTTGCATGTCATTTCTAAGAATCCCTTGCTGCAGTGGAAGTGCTGTATGCTGGGTGATAATGGGGAAAGGCGGGGTTGCAGACCTGCCTAAGACCTGCCTAAGACATGCAGATGAGCATACAGTTGTATTTGCATATTTGCTTTCCTGTGGAGGGTTTTTGTCACTTTTTTTACTCACCATAACTTAACTCAGTATTATGGTATACATATACATATACATATACATATACATATACATATACATATACATATACATATACATATACATATACATATACATATACATATACATATACATATACATATACATATACATATACATATACATATACATATACATATACATATACATATACATATACACATATATACATATACATATATACATACACACACATACATATATATATATATATATATATATATATATATATATACATATATATACATATATATATACATATACATATATATATATATATATATATATATATACAGTGTTCGACAAACCTATACATTTGCTCGCCCCGGGCGAGTGGATTTAACCCCCGGGCGAGTAAATATTGGCCCAAGCAGCACACGTTTGGTACTAGGTGGCGAGTAGATTTTTTTGTGTGGCGAGTAGATTTTTTGGTGATTTGTCAACCACTGTATATATATATATATATATATATATATATATATATATATATATATATATATATATATATATATAGCAAATATATAGCAAATAAAAAGAACCCTGCCTTTCACCATTATCACCTAGCATACACTAGCTGCACGCGCATCTGGCGGCATGGCGGCGTGTGCAGAGACTACAGCGCGATCGGTGGTCTGTAGGTGAGCTCTAGGGGAGCGGGGCCATGACTGGGGCGTGGCCATGATACGGCATATCTGCCCTGCCATTGGCTGCGTGCCAACCACGTGACCGCGTCGCAGCATGGGAAGACAAAATTCTTGTCTTCCCTGCTAGCGTACACGTCACAGCGCTTTGCGCGCCCACACACACACAGCCACTGGGCCCTGCTCCATAGAGGGCTCTGCTGTGGTGTGTGGTGCGCACGCTGTAGCTAATATAATATACTATATATTATATGTAACGGGTATTCCACCCCACCCAATCGCATATATAGTGTGGGTGAGTAGAACATGCAGTGTTACCGGTGTGGTGCATTACCTGTTTGGCTCGCAGGAGGGCTGAGCTTCCGCCACTGGGAACCTGGGGCAATTATACTAGGGGTAACCACTTACTCAATAGGTGCAGCGCCTCCACCTGCGATGGCTCCCACAAGAGAGGGAGTGGATCCTCGCAGGACAAACTCAATGATCACATACACAATGGGGTATAATAACTAAGGACTTTACTAACATGTAATACGACACATCACATTCATAATATAACCTGTGTCCCTCTCAGGAGGAGACACTAACCGTGACGTCTCGCAGGACGATTCCCCAACACTAGGTGATCCCACCCCGTGTCCAAAGAACCCCACCCAATGTCCCGCACTCTTGCAGAGAGTCAATGGGTGACTGCGCAGTCACTATTAAGCTAAGGGCCCGGTGGTGCACTTAGAACTGTAGATACCTGCCGAGCACTCCAGTGCTCGGATCAGCAACGCTTCACAAAGGGTCAGACGCGTGATGAATCCGTCTGATCCTATCCTGGCGATATTCTCTGTGACCCCAACGTGGGTCCGAACGCCTTCACTGGAACCGCAGCATCCGCTGAGTCCCTCACTAACGATACAGCAACGTGACACACCCTGCACTACAGGCCGTCCCTATAGCACAGCATCCTTAAGTGGCTTAAGGGTCACTCTCCTAGGGCCTTCGGGGATGCCTATCCTATATAGGTAGGTCTTGTACCCACCCTACTCATAATACGGGCCCTGGGCCATGGATCCCCGGACTGGTTACCGCTATGAACCCCCCCAGTTGCCTCGTACTACGCGCAACGCCGCCCTGGGCTATGGCTCCCCGGATTGGTTACCGCTATGAAACCCCCCCAGTGGCCTCGCCACTCGCAACACGGACCCTGGGCTATGGCTCCCCGGACTGGTTACCGCTATGAACCCCCCAGCTGTCTCGTGCCACTAATTCACAACAGGACCCTGGGCTATGGCTCCCCGGATTGGTTACCGCTATGAAACCCCCCAGCTGTCCCTATCTTCCCTTCTGTTCCCCAGTGCCAACTAAAGTAAGTGACAGGTTCCCTATCCTGAGGGCTGTCCCTGGCAACACTCACACTACTGGGGGACTCAGGGCCATCTTGGGCCAAGGGGGTGCTGGCCTAGTACAGGGAGTCCCTCGCTCCTGTACCCTACCTCCTTCCCTTGACTGCTCCTTCCTCTGACTGACAACGTAGCTGCAAGCCCGCCAAATGTATCCACTTGCTCTCCTGGCAGTCCTGCAGCCCTATTGGCTCCTATGAGGCACCTGGTGCCTGTCTCCCTATGCCTCCTGGGAATTGTAGTCCCTGGGCGCCTGTAATAATATTGGGGCCGCGTGCGCGCCTTCCCTGTGCTTACACTAACCCCTAATGGCCGCCGCAATCTCTCCCTACCTCTCGCGCGACTCTCCTGGCATGCGCGACTATCTCGGGCCGCCGGGGACTCTCTGCGCATGCGCGAACCGGCGCAACATGGCGGCGCCCTGTGCAAGAGCCGCCGGAGATCTCCTGCACTCCGGCGAGCTCCCTCCTCAGCCCCCACCCTCCTGAATGGCCGTCGGGTCTGCCGCTTGCCGCTGGCAGTACCCGACAGCGTCCGTGACCACGGAGGCGCCCGGGGGGGTCGCAGGGGAAAACAGGTGACCTGGCTACACTCTCCCCCTGGTGAAATACCCAACGCCCTCGCTTGGGGAACGACATCACATGGCACAATTTTACACACTGAAAAATGGCATGGCATACCCCGTACACTTAACAGATCGACTGCAACATCCTCAAAACATGGCACATTTTCACACAATGCAAAATTACATGGCATATCACACCCACTATTACCCGAGGCCAGCTGAGTATCAGCTGCTTGCTGAGACCATTTGTGGGGTGCCCCTAACTGATCAGATGGGGGTACCTCACTTTTGCGTCCGTGAGCCTCCCCGGGGTGAATCTCTCGGAAAGCACACTCTGGCGTAACAGTCACTGCTTCAGTGCTACTTCCTCCCCCTGGTGGAAGGAATAGCACAGTGTCCTTCACACCAACCTTTACTTGATCATCCATGGCCTGGAAGCAGCAGGCCAGGCGGCCAAGACCTTTCCCACGGTCCACTACTTGGCGGATGGGCCGCTTCTTCTTGGGCGCAAAGGAGGCAACTTCTACCAGCTCCTTTGCCACATAGTCCTTGTCCCTACATACGTGCTCAGCTTCCACTGAGAAGCGAGAACTGGACACTGTCTCTTTACTCAAAGTCTCTGCTTCACCTGGCAGGGGGTAAAGAGTAGACACCTTACCCCTGCGGTGATTCTCGGTGGCCAACAGGTCCTCGGGGACGCTGTCAGTCCCCACCTCGGTTGTCTCGGTACCTGCCCCCTGTACTTCTGGGGCAGTCCACTTGCTGTCCTTAAACTCGGGAGCATTGGATCCCAGTCCTGGGACCATTTGGGTTGGAGCGCACGGGCTCTCACTCAGATCAGGAACCGTAACTCTGGCCTGTTGCACGGCCACCTCCATCGGAGCCTGTGGGGAGCAAGGGGGTTCCTTACCACTCTGCTGGCTTGCGATGGATTTCTCTTCTTCTGGAACGATAGGCAGTGGGTACTGGTCCACTCGCACTGCAGGACAGCTATCTTCTAGGGGGGACACCTCCGCCAGGACGCGATGTCGAGTGGAGCCATTCGCCCAGGTGTCCAGACTTAAGAAGCTATCGTGCTCCGCGGTCACCTGGAGGCTCACACCCAACACCCCTGGGGCAGTCAACTCACCCTGGTCGTCGTCAACAGGTACTGATCCCAAGCCTGGGACCGATGGTACCTCTGTAGGCCGGACTGGCCGTGGTAGGGCACACGGGCCCACAGCAGGCTCTGTATGCTGTGATTCCTCTGTCTCCTCTGCTGGTTCGGCATGCTGGGGAACAATAGACTTCAATAACCGCACACCGCAACACTCACAGTAGGACCACCATGTCAATGTCTCTCTAGAACAGTTACAAGTGGGGCTAAAACACTGTATGCCCATTTCTCCTTCCACCTCGATGGTCCTGTAGTCGAGGGATAACCGAGACACTTTGGCTCCCTGAGCGTGGGCTTCTTGCAGGCAGGAGCATATGAAGAGAAGAGAATCTACTCCTGGCGCACGCCAGGCCACATACATATTGGGGTGTATGTCCTGACAGTCTATCTCGGTTTCCTGCTCAGAAAGAAAATATTCCATGTCTACGACAATGCCTTCCTCCTCCTCTTCCTCCTGGTGAATAGAAGGGTCTAATGGCTGTTCACTGTGCTCACTCCCCCTGGTGGAATTTAAAGGAGGGGTGTGCTCTATCACTGGATGGCTCTGGCTCTGCACTGAGTCACTCACATTACGGGGGCGGGGCTCTGGTTTTCCCGCCAGTCCCGGATGGTTTTCGGTAACCTTTTTCTGAGCAGCCTGGCAGTCAGAAGCACGTGTGTCATCTTGAGTTGGCGGGAGCCGCCATTTTAGGTGGGACTCACTGTTAGCCTCCCCTGCTGCAGGAGCCTCCATTTTAACTACAGTCCAGTCAACTACACTGCAGCTTTTTGCATAGATCATGAGACAGTCCCCTGCGGAAGACTCGGGGAGTGTTAATACATGGGGAACAGTCTCTAGGCATATGTCATGCGTGGTGCACAGGAGATAGGTAATCCCCCGGCCGTCAGCATCCAGCCTTAAGTCTTTCACCCGGGCAGTGGCCAATTCCGGGCAAGTTCTTACTTGGGCGCGCATAGTGGACAATTGCGTATCATGGGATACTCCGGCCACTACAAACACGCGCCTTGGGGATAATTGCCGCGCTAAGGCCCAGTCATCGACGTCTTGCGGTGACGGCACCGCCATGATGAAAAATATGAATGGACAATTTGAAAAAAATGAAAACAGGGCACCCCAGGTCTATCTCAGCAGCGCCTCCAAATGTAGCGGGTATTCCACCCCACCCAATCGCATATATAGTGTGGGTGAGTAGAACATGCAGTGTTACCGGTGTGGTGCATTACCTGTTTGGCTCGCAGGAGGGCTGAGCTTCCGCCACTGGGAACCTGGGGCAATTATACTAGGGGTAACCACTTACTCAATAGGTGCAGCGCCTCCACCTGCGATGGCTCCCACAAGAGAGGGAGTGGATCCTCGCAGGACAAACTCAATGATCACATACACAATGGGGTATAATAACTAAGGACTTTACTAACATGTAATACGACACATCACATTCATAATATAACCTGTGTCCCTCTCAGGAGGAGACACTAACCGTGACGTCTCGCAGGACGATTCCCCAACACTAGGTGATCCCACCCCGTGTCCAAAGAACCCCACCCAATGTCCCGCACTCTTGCAGAGAGTCAATGGGTGACTGCGCAGTCACTATTAAGCTAAGGGCCCGGTGGTGCACTTAGAACTGTAGATACCTGCCGAGCACTCCAGTGCTCGGATCAGCAACGCTTCACAAAGGGTCAGACGCGTGATGAATCCGTCTGATCCTATCCTGGCGATATTCTCTGTGACCCCAACGTGGGTCCGAACGCCTTCACTGGAACCGCAGCATCCGCTGAGTCCCTCACTAACGATACAGCAACGTGACACACCCTGCACTACAGGCCGTCCCTATAGCACAGCATCCTTAAGTGGCTTAAGGGTCACTCTCCTAGGGCCTTCGGGGTTGCCTATCCTATATAGGTAGGTCTTGTACCCACCCTACTCATAATACGGGCCCTGGGCCATGGATCCCCGGACTGGTTACCGCTATGAACCCCCCCAGTTGCCTCGTACTACGCGCAACGCCGCCCTGGGCTATGGCTCCCCGGATTGGTTACCGCTATGAAACCCCCCCAGTGGCCTCGCCACTCGCAACACGGACCCTGGGCTATGGCTCCCCGGACTGGTTACCGCTATGAACCCCCCAGCTGTCTCGTGCCACTAATTCACAACAGGACCCTGGGCTATGGCTCCCCGGATTGGTTACCGCTATGAAACCCCCCAGCTGTCCCTATCTTCCCTTCTGTTCCCCAGTGCCAACTAAAGTAAGTGACAGGTTCCCTATCCTGATTGCTGTCCCTGGCAACACTCACACTACTGGGGGACTCAGGGCCATCTTGGGCCAAGGGGGTGCTGGCCTAGTACAGGGAGTCCCTCGCTCCTGTACCCTACCTCCTTCCCTTGACTGCTCCTTCCTCTGACTGACAACGTAGCTGCAAGCCCGCCAAATGTATCCACTTGCTCTCCTGGCAGTCCTGCAGCCCTATTGGCTCCTATGAGGCACCTGGTGCCTGTCTCCCTATGCCTCCTGGGAATTGTAGTCCCTGGGCGCCTGTAATAATATTGGGGCCGCGTGCGCGCCTTCCCTGTGCTTACACTAACCCCTAATGGCCGCCGCAATCTCTCCCTACCTCTCGCGCGACTCTCCTGGCATGCGCGACTATCTCGGGCCGCCGGGGACTCTCTGCGCATGCGCGAACCGGCGCAACATGGCGGCGCCCTGTGCAAGAGCCGCCGGAGATCTCCTGCACTCCGGCGAGCTCCCTCCTCAGCCCCCACCCTCCTGAATGGCCGTCGGGTCTGCCGCTTGCCGCTGGCAGTACCCGACAGCGTCCGTGACCACGGAGGCGCCCGGGGGGGTCGCAGGGGAAAACAGGTGACCTGGCTACATATACTATATAAAGCTACTAATATAGCTGCTCCCTATAACTCCTCTCCTAACTGCTCCTATAACCGCTCCCTATAACTCCTCCCCTAACTGCTCCTGTAACCCGCTCCCTACAGCTCCTATAAACTGATCCATATAACTCCTCCCCTAACTGCTCACTATAACTCCTCCCCTAACGGCTCCTACTGCACCGACACACTTTATTCGAGCAAATACCCAGTATGTACCTGGCAGATACCTGGAATGCGCCGCTCCTCACCTCTGACAAGCCCCGTTGCATTTGCCTTCCCAGCCTGGGTTCATGCCTGGCTGACGGGCGGCTGATCTGTTAAATGATAATGATTAGGATTTAATAGGCTGCAATGCTTCGCGTGTCTACCAGATGGCATAAATTCATGAATTGTAATGCAGTATATATATATATACTGTGCAGTATTGCAGCCAGCGGGAATAAAATGCTTCAATCCCTGCCTGGAAAATACCTCAATGCACTCGGGCAGAAAACAGTCACAAACCTCAATACACCCGGGTATACCCGAATTCGTGGGACTAGCCGAGCTCGAATAAAGTGTGTCGCCAGTGTATAACTGCTCCCTGTAACTCCTCCCCTAACTGCTAATATAACTGCTCCTTATAACTCCTCCCCTAATTGCTCCTATAACCCGCTCTCTATAACTCCTCCCCTAACTGCTCCTATAACCGCTCGCTATAACACCTCCCCTAACGGCTCCTATAACCGCTCCCTATAACTCCTCCCCTAACGGCTTCTATAACTGCTCCCTATAACTCCTCCCCTAACTGCTCCTATAACCGCTCCTTATAACTCCTCCCCTAACTGCTTCTATAACTGCTCCCTATAACTCCTCCCCTAACTGCTCCTATAACCACTCCCTTTACCTCCTCCCCTACCCGCTCTTATAAACGCTCCCCAAATCGCTCATAAATACCAGCAGAGCAGCTCCATTGACAAATATTCCCATAATATAAAATAAATCAATGCCCCTGACACACACCCTTGATACACAAGTCCCCAGATTTCACAGTTATTATAACACAAGACGGGAAAGCAACTAGTCTTGTGAAAAACCATCTTGCTTCAGCAATGCCTCCAGGCAACAAGCCTGCCTTATATGGCTGCATTTCTTTATGGTTTTATGGAATTATTTAATGAAGTTACTGTACCATACTCTTGTCAAATACCCAACATATAATGTCCGTTCAGAAACCCCCTTGCTATTGGTGGCTGTTTGCTCACAGGACATCAAACGATACCCTTGGATTATATGCAAAGCTGATAAAAGTCCTACACAGCTGACAATTCCACGTCACCCAGAGCTGTGTAATTATAATGAATACCCCTCACATATGTGCACAGACATGAGATTGACACGTGTCTCATGGTTTTGCCCTTTGACATGTCCCTTCTTGTACCATTTAATTAATTCAATTCTCCCTGATTGACAACAGGATAATGGTATTATACATTGGTTAAACATCCCCCCCCCCTCCGCCCCCCAATAAATTTCTGTCCTGCAATATAAAGCAGGATTGATTATTATTTTTAAATACATTAACACAGGGGAAAGTTGTCCCAAGGCATGTTAAATATGGCTCACATATACTGTAGTGTTTATTACATTTCAGATCCAATACAACAACAAACGGCGCTGTATTACGTGGAGATAACAAAACCTGCCACAGTATACTGTGTGGTGTTTTTTGTGATTACTTAGTATAATTTTACAAGTCCAACTGTTCAAACTTGGTTGACTTAGAGAAAAGAGACCTAAATCCGAGTATTAATTCTTGACAGTAGTAAGTAAATAAAAATATCACTGATGTTAAATTTGCACGTCTCAGACAGGTCTGCAACCCTGTCTTTCCCCATTATCTCTTAGCAGCCAATGCTTCCACTGCAGCCAGGGATTCTGGGTAATGATATGCAAATGAACACAGTGTGTCACTACCGTGACAGGAGTAATAACTTCATGAATGTAATCAGCATCCTTAAAAATACCCAATAACCGGAAAAAAAAGCATTTTCACTTAACTGCTTCTTGGGTAGTAATGAATATGTTTCTGTATGTGCCTCAGTTCCTGTGTAATTGTATTCTTCTCTGCTCTTTCATTCTTCTTGCCTTTATTACTTTGGTTAACACTGGTGACCTATTTAGTGTAAAAAATAAATAAATAGGAGAAAAGTCTGCATTCAACAATTTACCTCTCCATACAACCTGCGACGGGCAAGGGTAACCAGACTTTATAATAAAGGTTTAAGCCCTCTGGTTGCCCTTGTGCCCCGTGGGTCCCTGGCAGCTACCTAGCAATATAAGCCAGGAGCCAGGTATATTGCATGTAAAAGTGTAAAGTGTCCCCCAGACTTTGCTTTTCGAGCCCCGATATCCCAGTCCTATATTGATGTCCCAGTCCTATATCCAGCACAGTCATGTGTCCCCCAAAGTCTCCCATGTATTAAAATGAGTTTTTAGTGTTTTGATACTTTTCTCATAAAGCTCTATCTAACTGGCTCAGGCTACCAGTTAAGGTGCCAGCAAGTCTACATAGGGTCCGTAGTACAAAGGGGAGAAGATGGCCTGAGGTGTGAAAATGCTTGCTGAGCGATAAAAGGCAAATAGCCAGGTCCGGGCTAGAATCGAACACCCTTATGTCAGTGCTAGACCTGGTGGAGCTGGCCCAGCAGGTGGCAATGAGTTAGCCAGAGAGGATGCAGCCATATACAGAAGTCAGATCCCTTGAGCCAAAATAATATTTCCCGCTCACCTGGCTTTTTGCATCTCTGTGGACGCCTACTACCCTGAAGTCAGCCGAGGGTCAAGCCCCTCTTTCTATTGGCTGACAAGAAGGGATTCCCTTTCTCTGATTGGCTGCTCCTTTCCCCCTCCATTCTGGGGATAGCCCAACGGAGAGTATGTACACTGGCGACACACTTTATTGAAGTGTGGCCAGTTCCGCAAGCCGGGAGATTTCCCGGCTTGCAAGTGGCAGCCCCTCGGCGTGCCGCGCGTCTCCGATGCGCGGTCACGCGTCATCGGGTGCCTGCGCCCCCTGCACGCGCGTCCAGGGCTCCCCAAGGGAGCCCTGGTGTCCCGCGATGTGGGGGACGGCGGCAGGGGGTTCCGGGGGACCCGGCGGACCCGGAGAGGAGAGGGGGAAGCCGCGATCGGCGGGCCTCTCCTCCGCTGCTTCGGCGCGCGCCCGGCACCCTCCGGCGCGCGCCAGGTAACTGCTGCGGCCGAGAACGGGCAAATGCTCGAATAAACTCGGTCGCAGCAGTAAGGTTCTGACCAAGCAGTGTCGATGAAGCTAAGGTGGGCTAAGGGGGGCTTTTCAAAGTTGCTCTGTTCGAAATAGCAGAGCAATCGGCTTCGTTTGGAAGCTTGAAAAGTTTGCCTCACAGAGACTAAGACCCGTATTTTGTGGCCAAGTTCTCAAAATTGAACGGAGCGGTCGTGGCTAGGAATTGAAGCCGAAAAGAGGACCAGGAGAACGGGGGTATATACCGGCCAGGGTAAGCTCATCCAAGCGGGCACCCTGCACCTAGGAAAGCCTAGTTTTCCCTCAGACCCACAGTAAGTGTATTTTTAATTGTTCCTTGTGTATTTTCTTGTTGTACGTGGGTTTACCAAAATAAACACAATTTGTTTCTCCTGTCTTGTTCTGCCTAATGAATGATCCTGGTAATCTATAAATGGTGTAAAAAGTACCTGGTCTCCATGACACAACCATCTTATCACAAAAGAGTTCATGTAAACATTACAAACACACTCTGAATTATCAGGTTACCATGTAAACACTGAGGTGCTTCTTTCATATGTGCCAAAGGGGCAGATCGGTCTTTTTTCGTCCGATGTTCCACATTGACAAGTTTATATGAAATGGTGTCAATCTCATACATTTCACCCATTAAACATGTCACTGCCATTACTTTGGTCTCACATAATATTGTGCCAATAATTACAACTGTCCCGCTCTCTAATTTAATCACCCTTTCTCTTTTAATCCCCTACATACTGTGCAGTGTCCTCTATTCAGAACGCTGTTAAGATATTTTCCCTCTGCTGGAGGTCCTATTTAGTTAAAAATAACTAATCTTTTCTCTGCAGACCAAGCAATATCCTACATGTGTGTTTTTTTAAAATAAATCAGTTTTGTACTATGGGAAAATACTTGTAGCATTTTTTTTAAAATAACTCTGAATTACATATTTAATGTATTATAATATTACAAGCATTTTTTGTTTCTATAGAAACTATTTACAAAGTCACATCCCCTTCCTCTTCTGAAACAGGCTCTGGCACACCCCTTTTTGAGTGCTGCCCTCTCTGTAGCATTGCAGCAATTGTATCTAGTGACTGCCTGGTCACATGATCTTCCCCACAGAACTTTGCATCTTTGCTCCTCTTCTGCTGCACTGACAGCCATTTTGTGAACCCCGAGCCGAATCTTCGTCGATCGATCACAGGAGAATAGATCAATCAGCAACTTAGCTAATTACTGATCATTGTGTGGAATGTATTGATGGACATATTAAACGTTGAAACAATAAAAAACTGCAGCTTGGACTGCTGCTTTAAAATCACAGTATACTAAATAGGAGCCAGAGAAGATTGTATTGTGAGATAGGTTTTCCTGCTGGTTAATGAGAGCCAGGAGCGGGTAAATACTAAAACCCAAAATGTACATTATAGCCATGTTCTGAAATAATCCAATTTGTGGGGGGGTGGCAGTGAAAAAATATTTTTTTATGCTGTATATTATTTTTTATTATAGGCTAAAGCAGTAGAATTCCGGGCATTATTGAAATCCCTGCTCTCTTATTGGTTAAAATTCCGGACATTATCCAATCAGTAATTTGTGGATACTTTCTATAATCTGGTACTTCAAGATTTTGAGGCACTATGCTCTAAACCAATGAAAATTAAGAAAAATCTGTCCAAAAGCGAACCGGTTGCTATGAAAATTTTGAAAGATAATCCACACATTGTCATCAGACAAGCAGACAAAGGGGGAGGCATAGTCATTCAGGATACATCTGCGTATCTCCTAGAGGCACGCAGACTTCTGGATGACATAGCCTCCTACTCCATTTTGGAGTGTGATCCATTACCTCTTTATCAAAGTCTTTTAAAGGAACTCCTTGTCCAAGCTCAAATTGATGGTATCATATCCAATTGGAATATAAATTTCTGTTTAATTTACATCCACGTACCCCTATACTGTACCACCTACCAAAAGTACACAAGTCTCTGTCCAATCCCCCTGGCAGACCTATCATATCCGGGGTGGGGTCTATGACGTCGAGCCTATCCCAATATATTGATTATTACCTTCAACCCTTCGTAGCTCAGCTCAGGTCGCATATTCGGGATACGCTCCATGTCATTGACTCTATCTCTGGTGTGAAATGGAAATCCACCTATCTTTGGGCCACATGCGATGTGGCCTCTCTTTATACCTGTATAGATCATGCCAGGGGGATTGAGGCAATACGATTTTGGCTTAACAGAGATTTGACCATTCCTGAAAAACATAAAAATTTCATTCTGGACAGTGTTAGATTTATCCTAAACCACAATAATTTTTTATTTGAGGATGTTTATTTTTTACAGATCTGTGGAACGGCCATGGGCACGAGGTTCACCCCCAGCTATGCAAATCTCTTCATGGGATTTTGGGAGGAGAGATTTGTGTGGCAAAATGACGATCTTGGGGCGGGCCTCGTGTACTATGGCCGTTTCATCGATGACATTATTATTATTTGGGATGGAGATAAGACAGATCTAAACAATATTCTAATTTCCTTTGAGGACATCTAGTAATCATCACCAACAGTGGCTCAACAATATTCCTCTGGGGCAGTTTCATCGACTCAAAAGAAACTGCACCAGAGAGAATGATTTTCTCTCACAGTCAGATACACTTAGCAAGAATTTTTTGGACAAGGGTTATGATAACAAATTGATATCAGACTCTCTCGGCAAAGTTAAAGCTATGGATAGAACAGCTATGCTTAACAAATCAAAGACTAAAAGGGTTTTGCGCGTGAGTTATGATGCTCCAAGTGATATTAATACCACTGATTCTTCCTCTGTGAGGTTTATAACTACTTATAATCAAGCTCATAAAAATATTAATCACATTCTAAATACCCACTGGAGCATCCTCAAATGCGATCCCCATTTAAAAACCATTTTTCCGGAGAGAGCATCCATTGTATATACTGTAGAAAAGCTAGAAGCATCAAAAGCATTCTGGCTCCTTCCAAACTAAAGTCCATTGATCCGACCACTTCGTTCATAGACGTGGGTCCCAATGGTAACCACAAATGTGGACGAAGTCGTTGTATCACTTGCAAACATCTGATACTTCAAGCGCAGTTCAGTTCTCAGAACAAGGATAGGGTCTATCATATTAAGACACACATTAATTGCCTCAGTTCCTTTGTAATCTATTTGATCCAGTGCGGCTGTGGCCAACAATATGTTGGCCGTACTAAACGTCCATTGCACGTTCGCTTCCTAGAGCACAGGAGAAATGTGATAAAGGGGATTAACACACATTTTAAAACAGCACATAACCAGGATCCAAAATCTTTGACCATTATGGGCCTGGAATCCATTTCTCCTTGTGCTCTGGGGGGAGATTTTTTTAAAATTCTATGCCGCCAGGAGACATTCTGGATCCACCAGCTGGGCACTCTTGCCCCTGGTGGACTGAATGAATGTCTAGATGCAAGCGCACTGGTGTAGCCTTGTTCCTCACTCACTCCCACTCCTTGGGGTCTTGGTTGGACTTGAATACACCTATATTCCTCTGCTCCTCTCTTTCCAAAATATACATTAAACTGGCGACACACTTTATTCGAGCTTGGCTAGTCCCACGAATTCGGGTATACCCGGGTGTATTGAGGTTTGTGACTGTTTTCTGCCCGAGTGCATTGAGGTATTTTCCAGGCAGGGATTGAAGCATTTTATTCCCGCTGGCTGCAATACTGCACAGTATATATATATATACTGCATTACAATTCATGAATTTATGCCATCTGGTAGACACGCGAAGCATTGCAGCCTATTAAATCCTAATCATTATCATTTAACAGATCAGCCGCCCGTCAGCCAGGCATGAACCCAGGCTGGGAAGGCAAACGTAACGGGGCTTGTCAGAGGTGAGGAGCGGCGCATTCCAGGTATCTGCCAGGTACATACTGGGTATTTGCTCGAATAAAGTGTGTCGGTGCAGTACATAGTATAAAATAGTATAAGCATATATGTAATTACAGTTTATACATTCATGTTCTTATAGGACAATTAGATACATAATAATGGCTATATTTATATATGTTCCCCACTCTCTTCTCCTTTGAATTGTTATATTAAAATGAATATAATTTATCTATCATCATCATGTTTATTGAATTATTTATTTATTTATCCTTTAATCCTTCCATAGTCCCCTCCCTATACATTTATATTTGCTTTTACTTCGTGCCAGCTTTCATCCACCTAAGGCATAATCATGATGTGATAGGTTCATAGTTCAGATGCGTAAACCTATCGAGAGACACGATCGGGTTATTTAGTAACCAGTGGACATAAATCCTCAGTGAGGGCATGATCTATCAGCAACCCTTTGAGAAAGTCACGTGACGAAATGTGTCAGGGAATGGAACTGCGTCATTACGCAAAGCGCATGACGGGCCGCATCGAGCGCAGATTCACATTGCGGCCAAGCTAACATTGGAGATAGTACCTGAACTCAAAGACTGCATTATTGATTTTATGGAGCCTTTCGACACCCGCACCAGAGAACATCGACCAGCAGCTTCAAGTGAGAGTTGGACTGCAGGGTCTGGATGCCGAGTGACCAGAGTTGGCGGTGATATATCACACACTGCTTGATTTTAATTTACCCTTGTGAGTGAATTTTCTACCCCCCCCCTTCGCTTCCCCCTTTTCCTAATAAATGTACTGTATTACGCTATGGGGCATGCGCTCTCTCTTCTTTTTCTCCAATAGGTATTATCTGGATGTGGTTCATCCTATCTGAGAGCTACCAGAGATCCCCTCATACCAGTACTATTCTTCCAATTAAGGACTTCCATTTAAAGGACTGGTTTTTATATAATTTTTTCTTTCCGCATGTATTTTATATGTATTTGATGTGTTGTCTTAAATTGTAGTTCACTACTAGGAGCACAATATATGTTATACCTTATTAACATCATAAGTGTATATATTTATAATTTTTATTTCTTTTTTAGATTTTCACATACATATATATATATATATATATATATATATTTTATTAATTTTCACATCACTTCAACACGTCATTTTGGCGCTACTTTCTATCCCCCCTTTTGTTTTCTCATATATAATTCTTAGTTTATTATCTCCCACCATGACCCAGATCCGTTGAATCACTTCATCTGGCGTTACCCTAATTTAACATCCCATTAAGCGTAATCGTATTTCTTCAAAGACAATAACATAATGTTAAGTCATGTTTTCTCCCGTAAAAATCATTGCGTTATCTATAACGGCCATTAGGGATAATGGGATGCAAATTATATGCTAATGAGGTGTTATAATAAGATTGCATATTCATTAAGTCTGTTAAGGTTAATGCGGGGACTTAACATTACATTACTTAGGTCATGCCTAAATGTGGTGTTACGCTCATCCAGACCATGAAATTGGGCTCTGGCAGGGTCTGGATGACTGTAATGTAAACCGATGTCCAAAGAGACTTGACCTCTAGTAATTTTAAGACATCCTGCATCAGTTTAGTCATAAAATTGTACCTTGGTCTGTCAACATAACCTGGGGAAGTCCAACCGTGGGAACAGCTCCAACAATTTGTTGGCTACTTGCTTCGCCGTTGCTGTCCGCAGGGGGAACGCCTCAGGATATCTTGTTGCATAGTCAACTATTACGAGAATAAACCTGTGTCCTTTCACAGAAGGTTCTAAAGGTCATACCAAGTGTAGCCCCCTGTAAACAGCACAGGCTATACCTATCTCCCTTCTACTGTGGTAAGTCCTGTTAAGATCAGGCACCAGTAATCATCATGAGTTTTCCCCCTTCATAGCCCTATCCTGAGTGGTAGATGCAGGCCTAGACTCTGCTGCAGGCGTGAGCAAGAGGGGAGGTTCTGCTGACATCATGAAGGGCGGGGCTAGCTCTATATTTAGCAGCCGACTCCTGAGTAGTAGTTGAATTCTAGTTATGCCGGGAGTAGGCAAGTCCGTTAGTATGCCGTGAGTACAAGAATCCTGCGGATCGGTCAGAGGAGTTGGAGGAGACCGCGGTCTCCCCTGCGCAGAGTGCAGGAGCAGAGAGAGAGAGGAGTGGAGAGATCAGCTCCCTATAGTAGAGCTGATAGAATTATAGACTTGGTGGACCAATGCCCTCACCCCACTGCCAGGGGTGATGGGAAGAATTCAAGCCCCACCACGAGGATAACCTCGGGGTGGGCCACGGGGTATTGAAGCCCTAACCCAGACCATCCTGTCGGAGGAGAGACTTGGAGGGAAGGAGAGGAGGAAATATATATGAGCAAAGAGAGTGGCGCACTAACAAGTCTTTGCTGTTGTTGTTGCGGCTACTGGAAGCCACCACCGTTGGGAGATTGCTGATCTGTCAATAAAAGAGACTATTTGTTATTACCAAAGACTGGGTGTATTGGAAGGTATTACCCTGGGACCCAATGGTTCTTCTATACAGGTCCTGTCCCATATCCATGGGAGTATAGAAGATGGAGGCGCTGCACCACTAAGAGATCATGGAGGCTACCACCCGAGAAGCCCGGTCCTGGCTCCCCCACAACATTGCGGGAAGCTCAGGCCCTCCTGTTCCTCACAGGTACGCACCACACCACATGTAATCTGCCCTCATGCACCCTAGACACCACCGTAGAGTTTGGGGGAAGGGGGGAAGCAGGGTTACATTTTATGGCGCTGCTGGGATATGTCAGAACAGGACCAGCTTATAGCAAGGCGGAATGGGCAGAGCGAGATGCACTATCCGAGCAAGTGTTGGAGAAGGATGGGCGGCTCATAGGAGGTGGCGTAGGAAGGGTGAATAGTTAGAGCTGACCGAGTCCCTTGAGGCAGGTAGCGTGAGGCAACTGGGGGGGTCAGCCTCTTAACGAGTCCAGGGACCATGGTCCAGGGCCCGCGCTATAAGTGGCCAAAAGCAGGAGACGCCCCGTACCTAGAAAAGAGTTACCATAGCTATCACCCACACACACGCACCACAGAACACTTGCATGGTAAACATCGAGTACAGTGCACGCAGGAGAGGAGTTCCGCTGAGCCTGGGGTACAAGCCACCTCAATTTAGTGAGAAACAGAATGCAGAGCACACAGTTGACAGTCAGTCAGTGTATTTTAGGTACGAGATACCCGTTAGACATTGAGGATAGGGCACATGGACATTTGGAGGACTCGTCCAAAATGGCGGCCATCCCTACATGCGCTCCGCGGAGCAAGGACAGTGATCTAAAATAGCGGTTCCCGCCAAGCCTGGAGCAAGCATGTGCATTGTGCACAGAGACAATCAGGAGAATGTGGCGGGAGATGTGTAACAATTTGGCGCTAAACCCGAATTCTTTGCAAGGGGAGAGGAGCGGCGCGAAAGCCGAAAGCCCACCCACCTGTGTTGTGAATGGTCAAAAAGCCGGGCCACGTCACGCTGAAGAAGAAAAGATCCCGCCTCTGGATTCCACCAGAGGGAGGGGACCCAAGGAGAGCCAATCAGGAAAGTCCTCCCCAGCGAAGGGAGGGACCGGAAGCCTGAGCGAAGAGCGTCACTTTTGTCTGGCATTCAAGGAGCAAGGAGCTGGAACACTGAGCTGTCCTCACCCTGAGCGAACCATGTCAGAGATGAGTACTTCCATCTACCAATTACCAGGAGGCCTACTGGTAGTGGAGGTAGCTGAGCACGAATACGTTCAGTGTTTGTGCGTCCACTGCGGAATACCGGGCGCGGTACCAAGCACCAGGGCCCGATGCCCTCAATGTGGCGCATTTTATCTTTGGCCGAACGAGCCGTGGCCTTTGTTCAGAACCCCGTGGGGTGCCTCTCCGGGAACCTTAACGGAGGTGGCGGAAGGTAAAGAAAAGACTGCCCTTGGTCCCCGTTATACCATATCGGGAGGAACCAAGGCTCAGCTCGCTCAGCTCAGCGAGCGGGCAACAAAGAAGAGCGCAATCGCAGTGGAGGTACCAGCGCAAGAACCCTTTGTACCTATACCCACTGATTGTATCGCCGAAGAACCGGGTGACTCCCCAGCGGAGGAGCCGATTGTGATTTCTTCAGAGGACGAGATTGGGGTGACGTCGGTGGCGATGCGCCTACCGGCGAACCACCCCAAAGGCTTCAAGAGAGAGCAGACAAGTCCGGAGACCATCCGACGGCGAGCGCTGGTGTGGCTGGAGGCCCGTAAGAGTCCCACCGCAGTGGTGACTCCCAGTGCAACGGAGACGGAGACCGAGACGATCCTAGACGAGCCTGATGTCATCAAAAAGCAGCGGAGCGGTAAGGAGACTCCACCACCCCCTTACTCCCGCCAGGCGCAGACCGCACTTACAGCGAACGAGAAAGAGAGGCTTGAGGCCTACTTGTTCGACCGTGTACCGGATGCTCCGCCACTGCCCCCGAAGGTCCTTGACGCACTTCCGGTGCGTGACCCCGGAGCGGATGGAGATTCTGCAGGCGATCCTGATGACAGCGGTTCCGGTTCCAGCGGGAAGCGAGGGCCTAGAGGAATGTTCTCCACTCGAAGCATAGACTCAGCCATTGCCCGGGCTACACTACAGAGTCGAGGCCCCTCCCGAGAAGTCAGAAGTATGGCGGGGAGTGTCTCTAAGAAAATGTTCATTGGAAGGGGTGTCACTCGCTTGCTGGACAATGCCCTGGACGTTCCCCCAGCCCCGGCCCATAGCCCCACTGCCCCGGCCACTGCCCCTGCCTCATCATGAGTGGTGCCACTGGGACCTACCAGGGATAAGTTATGTAAAAACCCCAAATACTCCAAGGACTTGCGGGACTGGGAGTTGAGTGAAGAAGGGTCTGATGGGGAGATACCGTATTCAAGTGTTGTGCCTTTACTTAACCCTGTGCCGTTTTCTCCTGCAGCTAGAGGGAGGGCCCGTGGGTCTCACACTCCAGTAGAGGCTGGGTCTACAAGCAAAGTGGTGCACAAAATGAACTCCACTAGGTATTATAATGCCAAGGGAAGGAGAGATTGCTCGCGATCTACTGATGCGGGTACGTCCGGTGTATCATCACAGGTAGAGTCTGATGTAGAACGCACTAGTCAGGCCGCAGACTACGAACACTGCGACAAATGGTGGGCGCCTTTGTTCACCGGATATCACGAGGGGATGGACCGTACGCGATTCTTGTTAATTAAGAACGATGTAGTAGATCATTGGTGGGCGGCTGGTTCTTTCACTCTGCAGGAAATGGAGGATGAGTTAGATCACCGGTTTAGGGAGATAGAACAGAAACGTATTGTACCTCGAGGCCCCAGTATTTTGTATGATGAAGTAGCTCTAGAAAAGCCTGTGTTTTGGGTACTGTCAAGCAGGGCAGGGCACCGCACCCTCACCAAACTAAGTCGAGCTGACCGGGCCATAGTCGCTAGGTACTGGCAGTCACACGGGTATGAGTATCCCTACATGCCTGAGCCCATCATGAGAGAAATTGAAGAGAACCGAGACAGTTGGCTCAGGGAGGCAGTCCAGGAAGACCTTCGGACCAAGTTCGGTCAAGGGGGGTATCACAATAAGGATAAGATTAGTGAGCTAGTACGCATATGGAGCATTGGTAGGTATATCTACATGCACGGTGTTACATACAGGCCAGAGCATGGGCCGGTTCAGTCGTTCGCTGTGACCGTCACGGATCATAATGGACGGCGGGTAAGAAAGCCTGACCCTAGGCATTATCTGTAGGGTTCTCCATGTTGGGAGTACCCGGGTGTACTTGTATTGAACTACCTCATTATGCCATGTATTGTGACAATGTTATGTGTGCTGTTTCCCAGGTGGTTCACCGCAGGATGGGTCTGCTAAAAATAGGTCCAAGTGGGGACCGTTGGATTCCACCAAAGGGAGAATGTAGCCCCCTGTAAACAGCACAGGCTATACCTATCTCCCTTCTACTGTGGTAAGTCCTGTTAAGATCAGGCACCAGTAATCATCATGGGTTTTCCCCCTTCATAGCCCTATCCTGAGTGGTAGATGCAGGCTCTGCTGCAGGCGTGAGCAAGAGGGGAGGTTCTGCTGACATCACGAAGGGCGGGGCTAGCTCTATATTTAGCAGCCGACTCCTGAGTAGTAGTTGAGTTCTAGATATGCCGGGAGTAGGCAAGTCCGTTAGTATGCCGTGAGTACAAGAATCCTGCGGATCGGTCCGAGGAGTTGGAGGAGACCGTGGTCTCCCCTGCACAGAGTGCAGGAGCAGAGAGAGAGAGGAGTGGAGAGATCAGCTTCCTATAGTAGAGCTGATAGAATTATAGACTTGGTGGACCAATGCCCTCACCCCACTGCCAGGGGTGATGGGAAGAATTCAAGCCCCACCGCGAGGATAACCTCGGGGGTGGGCCATGGGGTATTGAAGCCCTAACCCAGACAATCCTGTCGGAGGAGAGACTTGGAGGGAAGGAGAGGAGGAAATATATATGAGCAAAGAGAGTGGCGTAATAACAAGTCTTTGCTGTTGTTGTTGCGGCTACTGGAAGCCACCACTGTTGGGAGATTGCTGATCTGTCAATAAAAGAGACTATTCGTTATTATCAAAGACTGTGTGAATTGGAAGGTATTACACTGGGACCCAAGGGGTTCTTCTATACAGGCCCTGCCCCATATTTATGGGAGTATAGAAGATGGAGGCGCTGCACCACTAAGAGATCATGGAGGCTACCACCCCAGAAGCCCGGTCCTGGCTCCCCCACACCATCGCGGGAAGCTCAGGCCCTCCTGTTCCTCACAGGTATGCACCACACCGCATGTAATCTACCCTCATGCACCCTAGACACCACCGTAGAGTCTGGGGGAAGGGGGGAAACAGGGTTACACAAGTCTACTCCAATCCTCTCAAAGGGAACTGACACCAAGGGTAGAGGATCCAAAGGGCTGGTTTTTGTCCACTTCGGACTAGTAAGCTGGCATTCAGGACATGCCGCACATAAGTTAGCAATATCACTATGCATCCCTGGCCAATAGAATCAAGACGAAATATGGTCCAAGGTTTCATCCCTACCAAGGGGACCACTCCAAGGGACAGTATGGGCGAGGGTGAATACAGATTTAACAAACGCCTTGGGAACCAATATTTGTCTGGTCACCTCCCCTGTTTGTGTCTGCCTATTCACCCTATACAGGATATCATTTGACAATTCAAAATGGGGGAATACTATCACCCCCTGTGCATTCAATATCTGTTCATCAATTTTTACCACTTTATCATATAGTCTGGCAAGGACTCGGTCTTCCCTTTGCCTCTGGCAAAAATCAGGGAGGTATAGCTCTGGTAATTCCCCAGGACCTATATCTATATCTTCTGGCCATCCCCAGCCATCACTTGTGACTTCTGGCTATTAGTATGGCAACCTTGAATCCCAGATTTCTGCAACCAGTCCTGTTTGTCATAGCATCTTTGCCTCTGAGTCTTTGGAACCCGGTGTCTACTGGGAAACATGTCTGCAGAGAAGGGGAACAGTTAACCAGGTTTCTCCTGAGCCAGAGAATGAGGCTCCTCCTGAGAGACTGGCGCCATTAGGGTTGAAAAGAAAGGCCAGTCACGGCCGAGCTTAATGGGGGCAGGGAGCCAAGGAGTGACTCCTACTTCAATCCTGGCCTCCTGACCTTTTACCTGTAGCAGAATTGTGGCCGTCGGATACCATTTTACATCGCTGTGTATACACTCTATACTCGATGGGGAGTCAAAGGAAAGCACGTCAGGCGGTAACAGTTCCTGGAAGACCAGCATTTTTCCAGAGCCTGAATCTACAAGGGCCAGGACGGTTTTACCCTCAATCTGGACTGGAAGTAGCCAGGGCTTGCAACTTTCTCTGGGGAAGGCCGAGGCAACTCTCCTGCTGAAGGAATAATCCATCTGAGGACAGTCCACATGCCTGTGGCCTTGTTCTCTGCAGGTGGAACATGGAGAGGGTTCCCTCGCAGGAGGGTGCCGTGGATAGCGCTCCGCTGGACCGGATACTGGGGACCAGGCATCTGATGGGTCCTGTGGGCGACATCCTCGGAAGTTCCTCTCATCTGGCAACGAGCCGACATCAGGAAGGGGATGAGGGTCTCGGCGGTGCCCGGCATTTGGATCTCTCCCTTGTTGGAAGGACTGCTCCTTTCATGGCACTTGGCGGTTGCGTATGGAGAGGCCGTAGTTTCGCCGTTGGTCCGATCTCCCTCTTTGGGTGTCCGCAAGTGCCAGTGAAGTTGGATCCGTCGGGTCCAGGACACTCGCCTGATCCTCGACCCCAAGCAAGTTCTCAACAAGTCGGACCGCCAAAACTAGGGTTCCAGCTGCATGGTGTTTTACCCAAGAGCATGCGGAAGGGGGTATTACCTGTAAGAATTGTTCCAAAACAACTTGCTCAAGAATTGCCTCCTTAGTGCGCTCCTTGGGTTTTATCCAGCGAGTACAGAAGTCCAATAACCACTGAGCGAGGACCCGGGGTCTCATCTTAGCGGTGCACTTCAGGTTCCAGAACTGCTGCCGGTAGATCTCTGGGTAGGGTGACCAGATTTTCAAAATGAAAAACCGGGACACAATAAAAAATTATTTCGAAAACAAATTACATCACGTTACGCACCCCGTTGCCATGACAATGAGACACTGATACATTCCCTTCCCCTCCCCATACCGTCCCCATCCCTCCCCCTCCCCTCCAAATACCTTCCCCTCCTCTCCTCATACCTTCCCCTCCCCTCCTCTCCTCATACCTTCCCCTCCCCTTCTCTCCTCCTACCTTACCCTCCCCTCATCTCCTCATACCTTCCCCTCCTCTCCTCATACCTTCCCCTCCCCTCCTCATACCTTCCCCCATCCCTCCTCATACCTTCCCCATCCCTCTTCATACCTTCCCCATCCCTCCTCATACCTTCCCCCTCCCTCCTCCCCTCCCCTCCCCTCCTCATACCTTCCCCTCCTCATACCTTCTTCAGACCTCCTCATACCTTTCCCATCACTCCTCATATCTTCCCCCATCCCTCCTCATACCTTCCCCCATCCCTCCTCATACCTTCCCCCATCCCTCCTCATTCCTTCCCCCATCCCTCCTCATACCTGCCCCATACCCTCCTCATACCTTCCCCTCCCCTCCTCATACCTTCCCTTCCCCTCCCCATACCTTACCGTCAGCTCCTCATACCTTCCCCTCAGCTCCTCATATCTCCCCCTCCTCATACCTTCCCCTCAGCTCCTCATATCTCCCCCTCCTCATACCTCTCCCTCCTCTCCTCCTATGACACACACACACAAACAGTATATTGTGGAATAAGTGATATAAGGCGCAAACAACTATTAAAAAGAACAATAGTGAATAAATCTATATAAAGGGAAGTGTGATGATTAAAGTCCAACCACCCAGCTCAAACCTCACTGGTGGGACCTGTTTCACGGGTTCCAAGGATTCAAGTATTTTTCTCAAACATCCAGGGGGAGCATATGGGGAAAGAAATAAAAATTTAAGTGCAGACGTTTCTATAAAGTAGAATGATATAGTCTTGGCTCGTATAAATGTATTACTCACAAGATGTATGAGTTAATCAGGCAATTGGCAAATTGGGTTGCCACCCATCTGTATCTGGACCCCCCTTGTTTGAGATACCGTCAGCAGGATGATGTATATATAATAGAGAGAGAACTACATAGTGCGATCAAAAAGGTACAACTTTATAATTTAAAAAACGGGTCAATAAAATGCGCACTTACAATGTGCCAGTAAAAATCATGCATGTATCTCACAAATGGAGAAAATGGAAGCTCCCCGAACTGCTCACCGCCTCCCTCGGGTGTTTGGCTGGCTTTCTCTCACGGATCTGTGTGCCGATTCAGAGCCTCCCTCACGGCGCCCGTCCAGGAAGATGACGTCACGGCTGCAGAGTTGGTCAGCTACGGGTCGCGTTTGAGTCCAAAATTGGTACACTCTACGCGTTTCGCCCAGCTTGCTGTAGCTGTTGTCGGCTTCGTCAGGAGACTCCTGACGAAGCCGACAACAGCTACAGCAAGCTGGGCGAAACGCGTAGAGTGTACCAATTTTGGACTCAAACGCGACCCGTAGCTGACCAACTCTGCAGCCGTGACGTCATCTTCCTGGACGGGCGCCGTGAGGGAGGCTCTGAATCGGCACACAGATCCGTGAGAGAAAGCCAGCCAAACACCCGAGGGAGGCGGTGAGCAGTTCGGGGAGCTTCCATTTTCTCCATTTGTGAGATACATGCATGATTTTTACTGGCACATTGTAAGTGCGCATTTTATTGACCCGTTTTTTAAATTATAAAGTTGTACCTTTTTGATCGCACTATGTAGTTCTCTCTCTATTATATATACATCATCCTGCTGACGGTATCTCAAACAAGGGGGGTCCAGATACAGATGGGTGGCAACCCAATTTGCCAATTGCCTGATTAACTCATACATCTTGTGAGTAATACATTTATACGAGCCAAGACTATATCATTCTACTTTATAGAAACGTCTGCACTTAAATTTTTATTTCTTTCCCCATATGCTCCCCCTGGATGTTTGAGAAACACACACACAAACAGACACACACAGACAGACAGGACACACACACACTGACAGGACACACAGACGAACAAGACACACAGACAGACAGACAGACAAACAGACGACACACACACACACACACACACACACAGAGAAGCAGCTCACTGAGAAGCAGCTAACTCCATCCGGCACCGGTACTAAGCCCTGCCCCGAGATCCTCTGACCTCCAACCAATCTCCTGCTTCTACTCTCTAAAGCCCAGCCCCCCCCCCCTGGAATTCTAACTAACATGGAAAAAATATTACCCGGCTGCTGCATCCTCCTCATCCTCTGCGCCGCCGCTCGCTCGCCCCGCGCATCCCCCCGCGCATCGTCGCCGACTCCCCCACGCACCAGGGAGAAAAACCGGGACATTCCCGGGACGGACGGGCATCCAGGACAGCCCAGCAAAAACCGGGACTGTCCCGGCAAAACCGGGACAAATGGTCACCCTATCTCTTGGGTCAGACCTAAGTGATCCAGTATGGTGGCTTTAATTGTTGGTAGTCCATTGCCTGATCTGCTTGGAGGCCCTGATATTAGGCCTGGGCTTCTCCTATGAGGAGCGGGGCCAAAGCGGTTGCCCAGCGATCTGCAGACCAGCCCTGAGCTTCGGTAACCCTTTCAAACGTCAGTAGAAAAGCCTCTGGATCCTCGTTCTGAGCCATTTTCCTCAGGAGGCCCGGGGGTTTGTTCGCAAGTTCTGGACTGGCAGACTGCTGGAATTGGGTCAACAGCCTGGCCATCCGCTCATCCTGTGCTGTCTGCTGCTGGGTTAGGAGCTGGGTTTGCTGCTGCAATAGTAGTTGGGCCTGCTCCTGCATTAACAGTCCCTGCTGTCTGGTCTGCTCACACAGAAACTCTTTAAAAATTCTTCAATTTTTTTTTCCATTTTTTTTTGTGTGTGGCCCTTCAACTGAGGGGGCCTCTCAACATCCCACTTCTAACACCATATGTTGCAGAGTACATGCAACCACACGTGGGCTTCTTGCAAAGGCTTATTTATTGAGCCTTAAAAATATGGCACACAAAAACAAAACAGCTTCTTTTCAGCAGACAAAACAGAAATTAAGTCCTGAGCATTGCTTGCCCTTTTCCAACAAGGGCTGTTTAGATTCCAGCGTAACAGTACAGCAAACAGTTCATCAAAAATATATATTGAAGACAGACCTTATTGCAGTACCACTCCTTCAGCATTTCAGTACTCTCACTGGTTCAGACAAGCTGCGTGTGTGTGCAGCCTGGGGTTTTTAAAGCTCCTTGATGAAGCAGGTTGTGTGACTGGTTATGTAATCAGGTTGTGTGACTGATTAACAAGACCTCCCAGCTGAATGTTAACCCTCTCACTGCTGCACTGCAGACCTAAACATAGGTCTGCCAGGCATAGGGCTGATGATGTTTATTCACCCTGTCACACAGTCAATAAGCAACTTTAAAAACATCAATCACAAACAATAAACCAAGAATTAAACAAAGCAAATACCAACAATAAGCCAGTTAAAAAAAAAGTTCTACTAAACTAGAAGATATACCGCTCAATAATTAATAATAGAATTGAATTATGTAATAGTGAATTTAGCCCTATGCCTAGTGCGGCATTGGGTGCTACCTATGTGCTGAATTTAAATGTATTTTAAAAAATAGAGATATAGTTGGTAGGAACCTGCTATATCTCTAACAAGAAGCACACAGTGAGTGCACACCAGGGCAATTAAAACTTAACAGTTAAAAAAGCAATCACACAAAAATAATCAAACAATAATTAAAAAAAAAAAAAAAAACAACAATTAAACAAAACAATCAACAAAAATACATATCAATGAAATAAAAACAAGCATTTTCAAACAAATCCACCCGATACGACTGCGTTATAATCGGGATCGCTATTTTAAAAAAAAATGCCTGCCGCGATCAGGGACTCCGCATCCGCCGGAGGGGGAGAGCTGGGATTACTCTCCCCCCCTTCCCCCATATACAGAGCGTGGGGCCTCTTTAAAGTTCTTACCTTATTCTTCAATCTGCCTGCCTCCTTTTTCAGCATCACATGGTGACCAATTGCCATGACAATGTGACATCACATGGTGTTGCGCTGTCATTGAAACGCGACATCACGCGATGCTATGGACGTTGGAGGGCAGCGTTGCAGGAGGAGGCAGCTTGGGAGCAGGGCCGTTTTAAGACCTTCGTAGGTCCTAGGCACTTTTATTTCTAGAGGCCTGTGTGTGTGATATTTGTACTCATTTTTATGCTAATTTCATCGTTTGCTCGTTTCTTTCGATACTAGCGATATTTGGCACCGATACTTTTGTTTCGATATTTAAAGGTATCGATACTTTGAAGGCATTTGAAATTAAAATTTGCTGTTTTCTCTTATTTTGTGATTTTTTTTTGTTTAGGTATTTTTTTAAGTGAAAAATTGTAGGCTCTAAAAGGTTCGTAGGCCCTAGGCACTGTGCCTAGTCGGCCTAATGCATAAAGCGGCCTTGTCCGGGAGCCACCAAGGTAAGTGCCTATGGGCGGGAAATTTTTAAATCCGCCACTGCATGGGTCCCAAATAATATCCTAAAAGTTCATTTCAGAATCAGGACCCCCTGCTTCCGGAGATACTTACCTGCCGAACTTACCTGCCGAACGGGCGCTGGTAGCCATTCTGCTTGGCTACCAGGGATCACGTAATGGCCGCTGTTTAAGCTCCAAGGCCCTGAAAGCGAATAGGAATCTGTGATGTCATCGATGCGGTGTCCTATTGGCCCAGGTAATGCGGGAGCTTTAAACTTTAAAGCCCAGCTTGATCAGCCAGAGAGGCTACCGGCACCTACTATGGAGATAAGTATCTTAGGAAACAGGGGTTCCCCAGAGCTGAAATGAATGGGGTTCAGCTCCGGAGACCCCCTGCTTTAATCCTACAGTATTTACAGAAAATAATGCTTTGCATAAAAAATAACAAAAAAAATTAATGGCTTGAATTACTCTTTTAAATTCTCTTTACTAATCTACATTAGAAAATCCTGTGCGTTTCTCCATAGCAATCACTTGATGGACTGTCTTATGAAGTTCACAGTCATAATTGTGCCTGAAATGGATATTGACAGCAAACAGAAATGTCTCCAGCCTCGCAGAATGCAACAATGTACTTTCAAAAAGCCTGAGGGTTTATGCGGAAGCAATCTTCCCATTTATATATGTAATTTCCTTAACACACGTGCGATTAACAATTTCTGTACATTTTTGTATTGGCGGCTATTAAAAAATAAATACAGGACGTGGGTAGCCTTCTTTGAAGTTAATATTATCTTTTAATCATTTGTCATTCTTTCCCTCCTGCCCCCAAGAAAACATAATGTGTCATGGTAGAGCTAAAAATGTTTTAGACAAATTCTAAAGGTTATGATGATATAATATATTATTCTATACCAGAGGTGGCCAACTCCTTTTCTATACTATGTAACATGGTCTGTATCTTCTGGCCTATCTCTCCTCCCTGTCATGTAACTCCTATCAGTCTAGGCTATGACAGGTTAATCTATGGGCTTTTGGACCCCCCTCCTGCTCCCTTTTGAGTGACATAAGGTGGGGGTGGTTGTGGTGGTGGTGACTCTTTGCCCGGTAACAGCCTATCTGGTATATGTACAGACCTTGAGTCCGCCCCTTCTGCTTCCTCTGAAGGGAAGTGTCAAAGTTAAGTGAGTTAGTCTGGTCCCCTCCTCCTTAGGAGGCGGATGTGAGTTCCCTCTCACCCTGCCGGGAGGAAGAGACCAGCCAGGCCTCATGGCTGGCCTGTAAGATCTAAAGGCTCCAGAATCAAGAGCATGCATCATCCAGAAGCCTGGAATCTTCTGAGACCCTGTACCAGCTGTTATAACATCTATTCAGTAATGCAATAAAGTCCCTGTTCTATTATATACCTGCCTGGACTGAGTCAGTGAGGAGGGGAATGGGATAATGCTTCAGATGGAGACTGCCTCTGCTACTACCAGAGATCCCTGAAGCTGGAGGCGCTGACACCGGGCCCAATGACATCACAAGCCTGTCCTGATATCCACTACATCGCAGACCCATTCAGCTCTCCTGGACCATCAGGTATGCCTCAGCACCACACAGAGACAGTAACTAGCCGTGTATCTCCCAGGGGGGGGGGGGGTACATGTGTTACACTATTACTGTATATATGTCACGCTGCGCTCACCACAAACAGGACGGAAGACCGCGGGGCTGAGGTGGGGATAGACAGACACCGACCCACAACCACGCAGTCCTGTCCGGAATGCGTAGTCCAAGTCGTACCGCGTCGTAGGGTTGGAGAGGTCAGGGTAGTCAGGGTACTTGCCGTATTCCAGGGTTGGAGAGTCCGGGTTGGTAGAGTTCCGTAGCCAAGGTCCAGGGTAATAGAAGGTAGAATAGTCGAGGAACGAAGCCGTGGTCAAAGCGCTGGAGAGTGTAGAAATCCAAGGAACAGGCAGGGTCAAGACAGGACAGGCAAAGTTCAAGACAAGCTAAACAGCAGCGGTGAGCACAATGCATAAACAGGAGTTTATGCTCAGCAAGGAATGACAGACAGGAGCAGGTATATATGTGTGAAGGATCCAATTACCTTGCAGGGGTGTGCTCTGGTCCTCCAATGGTGTCAGTGAGACACTAATCCGAAACAGCCTGTAAGTCAGGTTTTCCTAATGATTGGCCTGGTTGCCGAGCAACCCGCGCGCGTGCGCGATGCGCGTCGCGGCGTGATGACGTCACGCGGCCGTGTGTCTAAGTCTCCGCCTGTGGGAGGCACCATCAGCTCCTTCAGGCTTTCCTGTTGCCTGGTTGCCGCGCAACCCGCGCGCGTGCGCGATGTGCGTCGCGGAGCGTCGACATAACGCAGCCATGCATGCACTGCCCTGGCAGTGCGTGGCCGCATGGCTCTGCCCCGTGATGCGTCCTCGGATCGGTCTCTGCGCGGAGTAGTGGTAGGTGTGACAGTATCCCCCCCTTGAGGGGAGACCTCCGGGCGACCCAGAGATGGTTTCTCAGGGTGCCTACGGTGGAAGGCATAGATGAGACGGTTGGCATGTACCTGACGATGAGGGATCCACTCTCTCTCCTCTGGGCCATAGCCTCTCCAGTGTACAAGATATTGCAATCCTCCTCTGGACATTCTAGAGTTGAGGATGGTCTGAACCTCGTATTCTTGTTGGTCATCTACCAGTATGGTTTGCGGAGGTTTAGGTTGTCCTTTGGAGGATGAGTCTTGTAGACAAGGTTTGAGAAGGGATGAGTGAAAGACGGAAGGAATCCTCATATTCCTAGGCAGTTCAAGCCGGTAGGCTACTGGGTTGATCCTTTTGGTGATGCGGAAAGGGCCGATAAAACGTGGTGCCAGTTTGGGTGAGGCTACCTTTAACCAAATGTTTTTGGTAGATAACCAAACCCTTTGTCCTACAGAGTACCCTGGTACCTCTCTTCGGTGATGATCCGCTTGTCTCTTGTGTAATATACCAGCGTGCTGTAGGTTCCGATGGATCTTCTGCCATAGGTCTTGTAAGTGACGAATCCTGTCCTCTGCGGCCGGGACTCCAGACTTAGAGATGAGAGAAGGAAGTGCCGATGGATGGAAGCCATAGTTGACCATAAATGGTGACTGTTGGGATGATTCATTCTGAAGATTGTTATGGGAGAATTCTGCCCACGGGAGCAGTTCCGCCCAGTCGTCTTGAGTGTCAGCAACAAAGCACCTCAAAAATTGTTCCAGAGACTGATTGGTGCGTTCCGTCTGTCCATTGGTCTGGGGGTGATAGCCTGACGAAAAGTGTAGTGTGACTTCCAGACTCTTACAAAACGCCCTCCAGAACCGGGAGATGAACTGGGATCCTCTGTCAGACACTATGACCCGAGGGGTCCCATGTAACCTGAAGATCTCCATGATGAAAACTTCAGACAACATCGCTGCGGTGGGAAGACCCTTCATAGGGATGAAGTGTGCCTGTTTCGAAAACCTGTCCACCACCACAAGTATGGTGTCCATGCCTCTAGATTTGGGCAACTCAATGATAAAGTCCATAGATATGTGTGTCCATGGACGTTCTGGGATGGGTAAGGGTTGAAGGAGACCCGCAGGTCTGTTGTGTGGTGTCTTGTTCCGAGCACAAGTAGAGCATGTAGCTACAAAAGCTTGTATGTCTCTCCGCATGTTGGGCCACCAGAAAGTGCGTTCGATGAACTCAGTAGTTCTTTTGGTACCAGGATGGCCTGCAGTCTTGGATGAATGTCCCCACTCCATGACTCTCCTCTGGAAAATACGGGGGGTGAACAACCGATCCTCCGGAACGTTGAGTCCTGCCGGGATGTTGTTCTGAGCCTTGGTAATCTCCGTCAAGGCACTAAAAGTATTGGCTGCCAAAATGCAAGTGGAAGGGAGAATGGTCTCCTGTTGTTCCACCTTGTTATCCTCTACCAGGAACTGTCGCAACAAGGCGTCGGCTTTAAGGTTCTTGGACCCAGGGATGTAAGAAATGAGGAAGTTGAAGCGAGTATTGAATGCTGTCTTCCATTCGTCTCCTTGTCTGATTCTAACCAGATTATAGGCGCCTCTGAGATCCAGCTTGGTGAAGATCCTGGCTCCTTGGAGTTTGTCGAATAATTCAGCTATCAACGGAAGGGGGTAGCGGTTCTTTATGGTAAGTTTGTTGAGACCGCGATAGTCAATGCAGGGTCTGAGGGTTCCGTCCTTTTTTTGACGAAAAAAAATCCTGCCCCAGCAGGTGATGAAGATTTTTGAATGAACCCCCTCTGGAGATTCTCCTGAATATATGTTCTCATAGCCTGGGTCTCAGGAATAGATAGTGGGTATGACCCTCCTCTAGGGGGAATGGCACCGGGTAGGAGATCGATAGGGCAATCGTACGTCCGATGTGGCGGATGTAGTTCTGCTTGGCGTTTGTCAAAGACATCGCAAAAATCTTCATATATTCCTGGCAGCTGTATCCTGTCAGGATCCATGACCTCCAGACCTGCCACTGCCTTAGGAGCAGACATGCAATGTTCCAAGCAAAAAGAACTCCAACGTAGTGGCGTGGCCTCTGTCCAGTCAATGACTGGATTGTGGATCCGGAACCACGGAAGTCCCAGAATGATGTCTGTGGAGGGGGTGTGAATAACATCCAATGTTATGGTCTCGGAGTGGAAGTCGCTGGTCGAGATCTTAAGAGGCGCAGTTTGCAAGGAAATGATCGCGGGCTGCAAGGGTCGTCCGTCAATGGCTTCAAGGGCTACCGGTCGATCTTTGGGTACTAACGGTATTTTATTCTTGATAGCGAACTCTTGGTCCACGAAGTTTCCCCCTGACCCTGAATCCAGAAAGGCCCGTGTCTGTACTGTGAAGGTGTCACCGAATATGGAGATGGGTAGATAAATCCTAGTAGAGGGTTGAGGAGGGGGAAAAGTTGCAGTGCCCAGCGTGATCCTCCTTATACTCACTGGGCTTTGGCGTTTCCCGGTTTCAGCGGACAGTTGAATACCAGGTGGCCGTTATTGCCACAGTAGAGGCACAGTCCTGCTCGTCTTCTCCGTTGTCTCTTGATAGGCGAAAGACTAGTCCCTCCCAGCTGCATGGGTTCATCTAGGACGGGAGTTGTGGAGAGTAGAGGGCCTATGGAGGAAAAGGAAGACGATTGTATACCTCGAGGGTGTTTGTTTTTCTCCATCCTTCTCTCTTAGAGGCGCTGATCCATCCGGATGCACAGGTCTATCAGGTCCTCGTGCCCAGCGGGTCGATCCAGAGCTGCCAATTCGTCCTTCAGCCGTTCGGACGGACCCTGCCAGAAGACTGCAGATAGAGCCACATCGTTCCAGCCGGTCTCCGAAGCCACCGTCCGAATGTCCAGGGCATAGCGAGCCACAGTACGGTCTCCCTGAGAAATATTAAGCAGAGTAGATGCGGCCGTAACCTTACGCCCTGGAGTGTCAAACACCCTTCTGAATTCGGTGATGAAGAGAGCGAGGTCAGAGGTCAAATCAGGGCATTGCTCCCAGATAGGAGATGCCCATGCTAGAGCGGCGTCAGTCAGCAAGGAGATTATGTATGCGACCTTTGATCGTGAAGAAGGGAAGTGAGAGGGCAGTAGTTCAAACTGGATGGAGCACTGGTTCAGGAACCCCCGACAACCGTTGGGATCCCCTGCATACCGGTTGGGCGCAGGTAGTCGTGGCTCAGAGGTAGGTGTGGTGGGAGCAGGAGTGGCTGCGAGTGAGGTGGTGTTGGTGGTAGATACTGTTAGACGTCTAACTTGTTCAGTAAGGGTATCAACGTCTTGTTTAAGTCAGGAGACTAGTTGTTCCTTCAGTGTGAATGATCCGGTAAGTTGCCGGAAGCATTCCTCATGGGTGTCTAGGCGTCGGGCCACCTCAGCGGCGTCCATGTTTGTTGGGCTGAGCATATTGTCACGCTGCGCTCACCACAAACAGGACGGAAGACCGCGGGGCTGAGGTGGGGATAGACAGACACCGACCCACAACCACACAGTCCTGTCCGGAATGCGTAGTCCAAGTCGTACCGCGTCGTAGGGTTGGAGAGGTCAGGGTAGTCAGGGTACTTGCCGTATTCCAGGGTTGGAGAGTCCGGGTTGGTAGAGTTCCGTAGCCAAGGTCCAGGGTAATAGAAGGTAGAATAGTCGAGGAACGAAGCCGGGGTCAAAGCGCTGGAGAGTGTAGAAATCCAAGGAACAGGCAGGGTCAAGACAGGACAGACAAAGTTCAAGACAAGCTAAACAGCAGCGGTGAGCACAATGCATAAACAGGAGTTTATGCTCAGCAAGGAATGACAGACAGGAGCAGGTATATATGTGTGAAGGATCCAATTACCTTGCAGGGGTGTGCTCTTGTCCTCCAATGGTGTCAGTGAGACACTAATCCGAAACAGCCTGTAAGTCAGGTTTTCCTAATGATTGGCCTGGTTGCCGAGCAACCCGCGCGCGTGCGCGATGCGCGTCGCGGCGTGATGACGTCATGCGGCCGTGTGTCTAAGTCTCCGCCTGTGGGAGGCACCAGCAGCTCCTTCAGGCTTTCCTGTTGCCTGGTTGCCGCGCAACCCGCGCGCGTGCGCGATGTGCGTCGCGGAGCGTCGACGTAACGCAGCCGTGCATGCACTGCCCTGGCAGTGCGTGGCCGCATGGCTCTGCCCCGTGATGCGTCCTCGGATCGGTCTCTGCGCGGAGTAGCGGTAGGTGTGACAATATACCATGCAATAGTGTACTGTGTGAGGAAAATTAAACTGCCCCAATCAAGCCCTAAAATTCTCCTCACTAGAACACTCAGAAACTTTAACAGTTTCTGGCTGACCTTACCAACTGCCCTTGGCACAGAATCGATTTAATTCCTGACTCTGATTATGCGCTTGACTATTTCCAATCCGAGTTCTTAAAACTCTGTGATACCCATGCTCCACTACGCAGAATACGAGTACGGGGTGCCCACCTTCCATGGGTTACAACTGACCTTATAGCACTCTACCAGTTCAGGGATGCATTGTGGAAAAGCCACAAAGTAACTGGCCCTACCAAGGATCTCAATCACTACAGATGCCTGCGGAACATGTGCACAAGGCAAACAAGGCATGCAAAAGCACAATATTACTCTGAAAATCTCCACCAGAACACATCAAACCCAGCTAACTTCTGGAAGGTTATCAACAACATATTCCAGCCTTCTAACCATCAACAGCCAAGTAATATCACTAAGGGCGATATTACTCTGACAAACCCCACCGACATTTCAAATGCATTCAATGATTACTTTGTGGGGTGTGCTACTAACTTATTAGCGAAACGCAGCCCAAACCACAAACCTGAATCTCATCCTGGGAGTATCCCTATAGCCCCACCCCCTCCCAACACTGCCCACAAATTTCAATTTGGCCCAGTATCCGAAGAGGAGATTACACAAGTGCTTCTCAAATTAAAACTAAGCAGCCAATGTGGACCTGACTTACTACAATCTAGGTTCCTAAGACTTGGTGCCCCAGCAATTGCCAAACCAATTGCTTCCATAGTCAACTCTATCCTGTCTGCAGGCCATATCCCTAAGACCTGGAAAGCTGCCAGAGTTGTCCCAATCTTCAAAAGTGGGGACAAAACACTGTCTCAAACTACAGGCCAATCTCCCTTCTCCCAATCCTATCCAAAATCATGGAAAAATGTGTCCACTACCAATTAAGCGATTACTATACCAAGACAAATTTCCCTAGCCAATTCCAATCTGGCTTTCACCCCAAACACTCTACCGTAACTACCCTGCTAAAAGTTTGCAATGAAATCCAGTGTGGAATGGACCGGGGTCAACTCACTGGTGCAGTATTCCTAGATTTTGCAAAGGCTTTTGATACTGTTGATCATGCTATCCTGCTTAAAAAACTCCAGAGCTCTGGAATAGGGAAGCATGTTTTAAACTGGTTTCAGTCCTACCTATCAGGTAGATCCCAACATGTGTCCATCTCAGGCTCTAACTCTAACCCCCTGGATATCACCTGTGGTGTCCCGCAAGGCTCTGTTCTGGGGCCCTACTCTTCTCAGTGTTCATCAATGATCTCCCCACAGCTTGTCAGGAAGCCTCAATACACATGTACTGCTGCGGCTCATCTGAGTCTATGCGATGGTTTTAAAAGCCTGTTCAACGTTAATGGCCTCCTTGGCACTTGTTTCAAAATACGGGATGTTATTTTTGCTGTAGCACCATGCCTGTGCTCGCTTTGTGGTGACTTGTCTGTTCATCGCCGTTTTTTCCCTGGCTTTTTCCTGGAATGCGACGCACTTCACCTGGAACATGACACATTCATTTTGCTTTCTCAGCCACGGGTCATGCGCGGTTGATGCGCGGTTGATGCGTTTATTGAGAATGGTTCGGATTTAATAGGTTGCAATTCTTTGCGTGTACGCCAGATGGCAGATATTCATGAATTGTAATGTGCATGCGCTTCAGTAATGTGTCGACTTGCAGGTGTTTCGTTTAAAAAAGATACCACAGTGTGCTATTGTAACTTGGACTTGAGACTGAAGGAAGAGGTTGCAAAAATGTATCAATTTAGGCTTTACATATTAAAGAAAGACAAAGACCAGTTTCGGTTACAGTATTCTCCAGAGACCCGCCGCCCGCCATGAGTGTTCAAGTGCAGCCCGTTTTCCAAAAACCCGACAGAAGTTACACGTATTTGATATGGGCCGTGATTAATGCAACAGATTATAATATGGCAACAGTTGTTCAAATGTATCAGTATTTTATCAAAAACTGTGACTTTTACAAATTTTCGCCAACTCCTCATACGTGGAAGCGTGCAATAAGGAAAAGATTATTTATCGATCCCTGTTTTTATCGTATTGAGCCACAATTTGTTGGGGGGTATTGGTGTGTATCACCGGCTTTTTCCTGTATCTATCATCATGCAGATGGCAAAAGGCGAAGGGTCGTATTAAAACCAACTAAGAAACGACAGTCGCTGCCAAGCAATGCACAGGCACCGGCTTCCGATAACGGTCCCACCGTCAGTGACGAGCCTGAGTCGGATTTCGCGTGCAGTTTCGATCAAGCTTGCATGTACCTAAGCCATTTCCAGCCTCATCAGCTGACTACAAGTGGACTAGTCCCGCGGCAAACTATCGACGTGGATGATCAAGAACACTGGACTGGCAGTGGACCGGCGCCGGCGCCAGCTGAATGGGAAATTCTATGGTGAGTATTGTTGCCGTATTATTTTCTGTGTTTTTTTTATTTTGACAATACAGTATCAATATCGGTGCGATTCAAAAGTCAAGTGATTCTCTTGTAAGCAATATCATTGGCTGAGCGGCTTCTACAGTACTGTACTGCAGATACTGAGCAATTGGTGGAACGCTAAGCGCATGCGCATTGGAACCTTCTTGAAACGCATATGCGTGTCATTACATCCATGATAGGCGCATGCGCATGTGAACAGGAGACGCCCCCCGAGAAAATTATTGGTGGGACTGACTGTGGTAACTTCTTTAGACCATTACAGTAAAAATTTTCTTTTTGTTTTTCCTCAGAAAAGAAAGCGGCGAATGGAGGGATTTCGATGGATAATATCGCTTTGTGTAACAATGCCTGCACATTGTTGAATCGGATTTAAAAAGCCACATACCGGAGTCTACAGTTTAGTGGCCGTTGTTATTGATTAGGATAGAATACTGTACCTGAAACAGTATGCTTATGTTTTCCGGCCGTACAGTATACAATACTTTTTTATATACAGTATACTGTGTAATAAACCCGAAAAAATAAAAACTATGCATTTATTCTACATATATTACAGTGCCAGTACATACAGTACAGTACAGTATGTGTCTTCTATTTTTTTTAATACTGTTATACTGAGCATGCCTACAGTATACAGTGCAGTATGCCTCGATATTCTAGAAACACTGTATTTTGTTACAGTAGCAAAGGAGCCAATGGAACAATGTAAAACAAATAAACATGTTTTTTTATTGGTGGAGTAAGTACAAAAACATTTATTTACAAATACTGTACAATGTAGAAACATTTTAAGTGCACAGCAATTCAAAACATCAACAGGTATTTGGTTTATTGCTACAGTAGTGAAAACATTTATGTATAGAAAGTAAAAACATTTACAGTCAGTCAGTATGGTTTACAGTCACATGTTTTAAAAACAAATTCTTTATTCATAAAATATACAAAACCCAACATCTCCTTTATTAAAGTCAAAACATATACAGTGGGATGGTCTGCAAAACAGTCTGCACCAGTATAGTCCTCGAGGGCAGCAGACAGGCCCAGTTTTCAGGACAACCTTGAAAACCGTGCCTGTTTGCGGCCCTCAGGGACTGGAATTGTGCATGTCCTGTGTGTGTGTACAGCAAGATAAAACATTTCTGTATAAATACAAGTTAAAAAACACACAACAACATCTCCTTTATTTAAGTACAGCAGGTCAAAACATGTACAATACAGTTCAGCACAACAGTATGGTCTTACCTGTGATTAAAAAAAATCTTTATTCATAAAATACAGTATACAAAACTCAACATCTCCTTTATAACACTTTAAAAAAAAATTAGATCCAAAAATGTACTTTACATCTACAGTACTGTATCTAATATTTTTGTTATTTCTGTAGATGTATATTACAACAATATATATATTTTGTATATTTATATTTATATTACAACAGTTTTATATTGCTGCATATTAATAGAACAATATATTGTATCCTGTTGATCTACTGTCTCTAATATTTTTACTTACCGGAATGTTTTTCTTTACATTGTATGGAGACAACTCTTCTGGTGGACACAATAAGTGAGGAGAATGATGAGAAGAGTGCATTGAGGGTCAAATACACTCTGCAGAAAAATCACAATCTCACTGTATCCGAGACCAGCATAAAGAAGATGAGACGCAGCATTGGATGGAAATATGGACGTGTGAGGTTAGTACTGGACAGTACAGGAGGTAAAAGTGTTGTTTAGGAAACTGTACTGTACCGCTAAAATTATTTATTCCTTGTCATTACAGAGCGTACCCCATGATAAGGGACGCAAACAAAATCAAAAGAGTGGTCCAGGCCCAGGCATGGATCGACAGTGGGGAAACTTTCCAGGATTGCATCTTCACTGACGAGTCTACTGTGTCGCTGGAGAGATTTGCAAGCTTTGCGTTCCACAAAAAAGGCCGCATATCTTTGAAGCCACGGCCAAAACACCCCGTGAAGCTGCATGTGTGGGGTGCCATCTCTAGGCGTGGACCAGGATGCATTGTCATCTTTGAAGGTAAAATATATGAAATATAATGTAGCCTTATGCACTGTACTTTACTAGTGTAGCCTTACTGTATGCACTGTACTGTACTATTGTGCAGTTTTTTGAGCACTTTTCTTTTCTTGCTATAGGAATCATGAATAAAGCTTTCTTCCAAGACAACATTGTCCCTGAGACATCACACGCGAGTTCCCCAATGGACACCGCTTCTACCAGGACAATGTTCCAAAGCACACCGCGTCAACAGCGCATATCCTTGAGCGCGGTATCAACTGGGTGAAGACGCCAGCGGAGTAAGTGCAGTAGACCGTGTCTCATTTTTTCCCCCACTGTTTTTACTGTGTACTGTATCTCTTAAACTAATTGTCCTTTTATTCCAATGACAGATCGCCAGACTTCAATCCGATCGAAATGGTCTGGCATCAGCTGAAGGACCATATCCGGAAAGTGGCGAAACCCTCCAAAAAGGACGAGTTGTTGAAAGGCATAATGAGTTTTTGGAACGATGTATTCACCGTGGAACGCTGCAATAAATATATAGACCATATTGCCACTGTGTTGCCCATTGTGATCGTGCGTAATGGGCAAGCATCAGGAAATTAGTACTGTGCTGTAGTATTGTAAGTACAGTATGATACAGGTAAGTATGGCACAGATTTTTTCTTTCCCAATAGTCAGAGTATACAGTAGTTACAGTTTTTCTTTACAGAGAGAGCAGCACCAGCCATCAGGTTACAGTACATAGTATTTAACAGTAGTCAGAGTATACAGTAGTTCCAGTATACAGTAGACTAGTTTGACAGTACTACAGTAACTGCCTACTAACTGCTCAATTTTTTTTTCAGAGAAAGCAGCACCAGCCATGTACAGTAGTACTACACATCACACAATGCCATAATACAGTATGCACATAACTGCACAAATTTTTTGTTTTCTTGTCGTTTCAGGAAAAAGGGTGGCCTGGGGGGAGGTGGGGTGTTGTGGCCAGTCTAATCTGCTTGTACAGTCAAATGTACAGTATATAAACAGCAGTAATGATGTACACAAAACCTCTCCTCTCTCAATGAACTACTGTACTGTACACAGAATGAGGAACAAGATAAAGACGGAAAAAATAATATTACTATATATATATATATTATACATTACAGTATATATTATTAAATAATATTCTTATAAATGTGCATTATTCATGTTTCCCCATGTTTTACAAATGTTTTCTAAATGTTTATCCAATTTCAATCTGCCAGAAGAACTTAATAAAGACAGCATTATGTATTATTCATGACTATTTTTATATTTGTATTTTTTGGTTTCTGATAAAATAAAATGAATATTTATTCACATTCCTGCTAATCATAATCATTGACAACAACCACAACCCCCCCCCCACCCCTTCAGTACACCAATGAATAAGAATGAATGACACAACAACATGAATCAGTTAATGGTTTTTTTAACTCTCAATTCTCACAATGCTGTGCAAATCAGATTTAAATTTCAAAATCGAGAAGGGTTTTTCCAAAGCGTTACCGTAAACTAAGCCTCAAAGGGTTGGGGGTGGGGGGTGAATCATGTGCAGTAATCAGCAAGCTCCCATCTCAAAGAGGATTACACAATGGCAGGCGCAGTGAGGCGATTGACGCTCGGCTAGGGACGGATTAAAAACACAATGACTAACTAACTTCATAAAATTAACGACTGTGGAGAGAGGGGGTTGGGTGACTCATGCGCAGTAAGCAGCAAGCTCCCATCTCTAAAAGGATTAGAGTACACGCAGGCGCAGTGAGGCGATTGACGCTCGGCTAGGGACGGATTAAAAACACAATGACTAACTAACTTCAGAAAATTAATGACTCTGTGGAGGTGTCTGTCAATAAGAGCTTGTGTGTGCGTGGGGGAGGGATGAAGGATTAGTCGTGCGGCAGTTCAAAGAAATAACATACTGTACTGTAGAGTACAGTAATTTCAAAAGGCAGTTCATCATAATACTGTAATTTGATCCCTACACCCCCCAAATACAGTACATAAAAAGCACACAAATCAACCATGTGCAGGCAAACGCACAGATTTAATATCGTAATATCAAGATTGTTTTTGCAGGCTTGTGGATAAAATAACAGTTAAAAGTTACAGGCGCATGAGCAGGAATAAACTAGCTCCCATCCGAAAGAGGATTACACACAGGCGCATAGAGAGGTGATGCTCTGTGCAAATCAAATTCGAGAAGGGATTTTCCAAAGCGTTGCCGTAAACAAAGCCTTAAAATGCCCATCTCAAAGAGAATTACACGCAGGCGCAGTGAGGCTTTGTAGCTCGGCTATGGACGGATTCAGAACACAATGGCAAGATTCAGTAAATTAACGACTCTGTGGAGAGGGGTGGGGTTGGTTGACTCATGCGCAGTAAGCAGCTCCCATCTCAAAAAGGATTACACGCAGGCGCACTGAGGCTTTGTAGCTCGGCTATGGACGGATTAAGAACACAATGGCAAGATTCATAAAATTAACGACTCCGTGGAATTTGAAATCCTTGAGCTAGCATTTGTGGGGGAGGGGGCTACAGGTATAAATGCATGAAGTTCAAAGCTAAAGACATACTTTAATTTCAAAAGGCAGTTCATCATAATAATACACCCCCAAATACAGTACTTAAAAAGCACACAAATCAACCATGTGCAGTCAAATGCACAATGTCGCAGTCAAAAGCTACAGCACAGATTGAATATCGTAATACAGTAAGATGGTTTTTGCACGCTTGTGGAGAAAAAAAAATTACAATAAAATAAAAAATTTACATTTTTTTTTGGTCACTCACACAGGCAAGCAAGCAGTGGTGGGCGAAGTTACAGGCGCATGTGCAGTAAATTCCTGCTGTGAAGCAGGAATGTGATTGAAACCAGACACACGTTCAAAGGAATGGTGTGGGAGAGATGTACTGCATTGCACAGAAGATAAGAAGTTGAAATACCCTGCAGTGCAGTTAATTATCCTGAGTGAGGGGAGAGCGCTGTATATGCAGAAATGTGACACTGTTACAGTACTGTACACGCCTATGCGTTTCAACAATTTTCAAATGAGACATACTGTACAGCTTTACTTTAAATATGCAAATTTACAATTACTGCGCGAGCACACAAAGACTGTGTACTGACGTAGGTTGAACCGCGAAGGTATTAGACTTCCAAGACAACAGCTCGCAAAAGCCCCCCTGAGTTTTTACACGGCATTGCAGTATTGCAGACAGCGAGAATAAAATGCTAATATCACGAGCGCGAATATAACACAGTTCACTCCGGGCGAAAACGACAAAAAAACGCACTTAACCGGGATAATCTGAAAGCCGCGGATCTAGCTGACTTACACTCAGATCGGCCGCCACTGTATGCAGATGACACAATCCTATATGCACACAGCCATAGCCTCTCTGACCTTCAACACATACTTCAGTCTGACTTTTTGAGACTCAAAAACTGGATTTCCCAAAACAAACTGTTTTTAAACACTGACAAGACTGTAACAATGGTATTTGGGACCAAGACTAAATTTTTAAAGCTTCCAGTGACTGAGCTCCACATTAGAACCAACACTAACACCACCCTAACTCCTGTTACTAGTTTTAAATACCTGGGCATATGGCTTGACTCCCACTTAACATTCGGGATGCACATTGATACCCTGACAACCAAGACCTATGCCAAACTAGGGGTACTTTACAGGAACAAATCCTCCCTAAGTCTCCTGGTCAGAAAACGTATCGCACAGCAGATGCTAATGCCAATTATTGACTATGGAGACATAGTATATGGCTCGGCAACTCAATCCCACCTTAGCAAACTTGACACCCTCTACAATTCAATTTGTCGTTTTGTTCTCCAATGCAACTATAACACACATCACTGCGAAATGCTCAAAGAACTAGATTGGTCATCACTCGAGTCTAGGCGCAAAGTTCACCTTTCCTGTCTTGCCTTCAAATACTTTCTGGGCAAGCTACCCACCTATCTGAACAAGCTCCTCACCCCAACCACATGCAGCACTTATCATCTGAGATCTGACTCCAAAAGACTGTTCATGGTCCCAAGGCTCAACAAAGTATCCGGCCGCTCCTCCTTCTCTTACCGTGCACCCCAAAACTGGAACAACCTACCGGAGACTCTCACATCCACCACCAGTTTAAGTTCTTTCAAAACTAAGGCCGTCTCACATTTTAATCTGGTCTGTAACGGTTACATAAGCCTATAATATACATCTTCTCTAACTGTGCATGCAATGTATTGTATATAATGTATACCCTGTTCATTTATGTAACTGTATTTGTAACCATTTATTATTTGTCATATTAACTATGCCCAGGACATACTTGAAAATAAGAGGTAACTCTCAATGTATTACTTCCTGGTAATACATTTTATAAATAAAATAAATATATATTCTATACTATATGGCAGAGATTGGCAGTCTATTTTTCAATGTTCAATGAGAAGTAAAAATCGCCACACCGTGTAAAAATTGAGAAGTTAGGTTGCTCGATCGAGCATTTAAAACAACACACACTGTTCGTCTGCTTCACTCACCTCAGCACTATCACCTACTGCTCCTTCCCTCACCTCAGCACTATCACCTGCTGCTTCACTCACCTCAGCACCATCACCTGCTGCTGCTTCGCTCACCTCAGCACTATCACCTGCTGCTGCTTCCCTCACCTCAGCACTATCACCTGGTGCTTTACTCACCTCAGCACTATCACCTGCTGCTGCTTCCCTCACCTCAGCACTATCACCTGCTGCTGCTTCACTCACCTAAGCCCTATCACCTGCTGCTGCTTCACTCACCTCAGCACTATCACCTGCTGCGTCACTCACCTGAGCATTATCACCTGCTGCTGCCTCACTCACCTCAGCACTATCACCTGCTGCTGCTTCCTTCACCTCAGCACTATCACCTGCTGCTGGTTCACTTTGTTTTCGAATCACCCACTTATCCATCTCTCGGGGAGAAATTGAATTTTTTAAAATAAAATAATGGTTCAAGATCGGGTCTAGACTCCAACTGAAGAAAGAGGGGAGTGTTGGATGATGTGTTGCGTTAATGACTCATTCAGAAAGCGAAAACGGAAATCAGCACACGCCATCAGGAAAACATTTATTTTACTGTGGGAGCTGGCAAACTCAAATTCACCACACTTTCATGGCCGATTCTCCACTTGTGGTGATTGATGACAGCGTTGCCCACCTCGGCTATATGGTATTATGTATTATGTATAATATACTATGTAACATCATATATGTTATAATATATCATACCAGTCTATCACTGTGTTGTATGTGTATTTGAATTCTATTGTGCTTACATTCTTTGATTTTGGGGGAGATTTAAAAATGGCCGCTAGCAACATCATAGCCAATACTTAAGTAACTATGGTCTCATGGCAATAAGTTGCATGCATCCTCTTTGGGGTAATTCTATATTGTCTAAAGCACGGCCATAACCCCATGCTGACCTGAATGGGGTTTTCTGACCAGCCGTTTCGCACCATATAAAATGAGTTGACCGCCTTTGTCTATTTCACCAGCAATAAAGGAAAGGGATCTTTAAAGTAAGCGCAGATACAGTGTGGGATTCATTACCCGTGGAGACTGTGATGGCAGATACAATAGATATCTTGAAAAAAAGGTTGGCTTGCTTTTTAGAAAGGAAAGGTAAACAGGGATATACCAAATAAGTAAACATGTTAAGGTTGTTGATCCAGGGATTAATACGATTGCCAATACTGGAGTCAGGAAGGAATTTATTTTTACCCTAATGAGATATCATTAGATAATACAGTATGTCACTGGGGTTTTTTGTTTGTCTTCCTCTGGATCAATATACTGTAAGTACGGATATAGGATAAAGCAGGGGTGTGCAAACTGGGTGGCGCACCCATTTTCTGGGGGGGTTCCGTACTTACAGATGCCCCTTGTTCTTCCCCAAAGCATTTATAATATATGCCAGGGACTGCGCAAGGCCTCGTAAATTCTCTTACCTTGTCTTCGAACCGCACATCGCCATGGCAACACAACGTCATTTGACACCGGAGACAAGGTAAGAGAGGGAAGCGCGAGCAGGGGGGGGAGAGGGGGAGAGCAGGCAGGGGTCGTAGGGGGAAAGTTTGCGCACCTCTAGGATTGTAATGCCTGTATGCCCGCAGACCTGGCCAGTCCCCAGTACTGAGGTGGGTAAGGGTATAACATGCACCCACAGCAGTGAGGGCGTGCCCGGAGTGTGGTAATGCATTGCCAGGCCTGGTAAGAAAGGGTTAACGTATACTTGCAGAGTCCGGGGTGCCAGAGATCGGATAGTAATGTCCGTGTGTGTAACGCCTGTATGCCCGCAGACCTGGCCAGTCCCCAGTACTGAGGTGGGAAGGGTATTACCACGCACCCACGGCAGTGAGGGCATGCCCGGAGTGCGGTATGACGTTGCCGGGCCTGTAGAGAGATGGTTAGTAATACTTGCAACGCCTTTGGGTTCAGAGTAAGAGTAGTGATGTTTGTGTACCAGAGTCCAGGGGTATAGAGATCAGGATCGTAATGTTCATAAGCCAGAGTCCAGGGATCACAGAAGTCAGTAAAGTCGTGTCTGTTAGCAGGGTTCAAGGGCAATAGCGAGCAGAGTAATCCAGTATGAGCAGAGGTCAAGACAGGGAAATCCAGGGGTAAGCAGGAGCAGGAACAAAGCTGGAACACAGAGGAGATCCAAGCATAGGACTGCAGACACAGAGGCTACAAAGAACTATGCAGAGCAATGAGAGAAAGGACAGACAGGGGTTATAAAGGAGGGAACACCAATGGGAGAGAGAGGAGGAGCAGAGGGTGGAGTGAGAGGCAGCAGGGATAGGTGAGAAGGAGAGAGGGAGGAGACAGGTGAGGCAGAGAGGGAGATAGCTTGTAAAGCATGAGAGGAGGAGCCAGAGGTATGGGAAGGCCTACAAGAGAAGCGTGTGCGCGCGCCCTCTGTAAGGTTAGAGTGCGCGCGCACAGGCTGTGTCAAGAGGCGCGTGGCGCGCCGCGCCGCGGGAGCACCCACCGAGGGCGGAGGGAGAACCGGAGGAGGATCTGCAGGAGGTAAGGGAACTGGACCAGGAGCAGAGGGAGGCCATGAGCGGGGAGCAATGTAAAGGGGAACGGGAGACTGGGAAGATGCGCGTGCTCTGCGGGGAACGCGCAGAGACACCGGGAGAGCATCAGGGGCTGCCGCAGAGGGACGGATGCGGGAGGAGGAAGGGAGAATAGAACGGGGAGGCAAGGAAGGGACATGAGAGGCAGGAGGAAGCGCAGCGCCAGGGACACATGGAGGGGAAGGAATCCCCGGAACCGTCACAGTATCCCCCCCTTGAGGATCGATCTCCGGGCGATCCAGCCATGGCTTCTGGGGAAATTTCAGATGCCGGAGGAGTTTGGGTGCATGGATGTGATGTGCTGGAACCCATGAACGCTCTTCTGGGCCATACCCCTTCCAGTGGACGAGAATTTGGAGTTTGATTCTGGACCAAAGAGTGAATTTTGTACTCTTGTTGTCCCAGGGTAGTCACAGGGTTTGGTTTTCGGGAAGGGTCCGGGAAGTGCGAGCCCTGGATGAAAGGTTTGAGTAAAGATGCATGGAAAACAGAAGGAATCCTCATGGTGGGAGGCAGTGCTAGACGGTAGGCGACCGGATTGATCTTTTCTATCATTTTGAAAGGATCCAAAAATCTTGGAGACAACTTTGGGGATGGAGTCTTGAGTCTAATATTCTTTGAGGACAACCACACTGTCACCAGGTTTGAACGAAGACCTGGTTGGCGACATCGATCTGCCTTAGTTTTTTGTTTCGAGACAGCAGTTTGTAGAGACTTAAGGATCCTCCTCCAAGAATTCTGAAGAGTCGTAACATGGGAGTCCGCTGCGGGAACGCCAGAAGGGGGGGAGGAGAGGGGAAGACTGCTAGGGTGAAAACCGAAATTGATAAAAAAGGGAGATTCTTGTGTAGATTCATTCTTAAGAGAGTTGATAGCAAATTCGGCCCACGGTAACAGATCCACCCAGTTGTCTTGTGACTCGGATATGAAAAATCTGAGATACTGCTCTACGGTCTGATTCATCCTTTCAGTCTGACCATTGGTCTGAGGGTGATATCCGGAAGAAAAAGGAAGAGAAATCCCAAGTCTCTGGGAAAACGCACGCCAGAACTTAGAGATGAATTGAGAACCTCTGTCAGAGAGAATTGAAACGGGAACGCCATGTAATCTGAAAATTTCCTTTGAAAAAATATCAGCCAAGGTAGCAGAATTAGGAAGACCCTTGAGGGGAATAAAGTGTGAGTGTTTAGAAAATCTGTCTAACACGACAAGAATGGTATAGAGTTTGGGAGTTCGACAATGAAGTCCATAGAGATGTGTTTCCAAGGTTGCTCAGGGATGGGAAGAGGCAAGAGAAGACCCGAAGGTTTGTGATGGGCAGATTTACTCTGGGCACATACCGGAAAAGCACTAGTGAAATCAAAAATTTCATTATTCATCTTACGCTACCAAAATGTCCGTTTAATAAGATCTGCTGTCCTCTTGAAGCCTGGATGACCGGCCGATCTAGAAGAATGTCCCCAAAGTAAAATCTTGTGGAAAAACCGTGGTGCTGCGTATAAGCGGCCCTCTGGTACCCTGAACTTCCTGGGAATGTGAACTTGGGCTTTGTTGATTTCATCCAACACATCGAAATTATTGGCCGAGATTATGCACTTGGCAGGGAGAATTGGTTCCGTGGATTCATTAGATTAGTTCTCAGTGGCGAACTGGCGAGAGAGAGCGTCCGCTTTGATATTTTTGGTACCAGGAATATACGAGATGGTATAGTTGAAACGGGAAAAAAAAAAAGAGACCAGCGGGCCTGACGAGATCCTAACCGTCGAGCTCCCTCGATATACAGCAATTTTTTGTGGTCGGTGAGGATGGCAATAGGTTCCTTGGTACCTTCTAAAAGATGCCTCCACTCCTGAAGGGCCAATTTGATGGCCAAAAGCTCACGATTCCCAACATCATAATTTCTCTCTGCAGACGAGAATTTCCGAGAGAAAACCCCGCAGGGATGGAGTTTTTCTTGGGGAGAAGATCTCTGAGAAAGAACTGCACCGGCTTCCACATCCGAGGCGTCAACTTCCAATGTGAAGGGAAGAGAGGTATCCGGGTGACGTAGGATGGGTGCAGAGACGAAGGCTTTTTTGAGAAACTCGAATGCGTCAATGGCTTCAGGAGACCAAGACTTGGGATCGGTGCCTTTTTTGGTCAAAGCAGTGATGGGGAGAGCAATGGAAGAAAAATTACGGATGAATTTCCTGTAATAATTAGCAAAGCAGAGAAAACGCTGCATGGCCTTGAGAGAATTTGGCAGCGGCCAGTCGAGAACAGACTTCAGTTTTTCTTGGTCCATAGAAAAACCCTGGTTAGAGATAATATAGCCTAGGAAGGCAGTAGGGGTCTGGTGGAACAAACATTTCTCCATCTTGGCATATAGGCGATTAGCACGACGCCTAGAAAGCACTAGTTTGGTATGGTGAATGTGTTCATCTAAGTCTTTAGAAAAAATGAAAATGTCATCCAAGTATACGATAACAAATGTTCCCACTACATCCCGGAAGATGTCGTTCATGAACTCTTGAAAGACGGCAGGGGCATTGCATAAACCAAAGGGCATTACTAGATACTCATAACGTCCAGATCGCGTGTTAAACCCAGTTTTCCACTCGTCCCCTTCCCTTATACGAATGAGATTATAGACCCCTCTTAAATCAAGCTTAGAAAAGTTCAGAGATTAAGGGAAGGGGGTACCGATTCTTTACCGTGATTTTGTTGAGTCCGCGAAAGTCAATACAGGGTCTTAGCGATCTATCCTTCTTCTTCACGAAGAAGAAGCCTGCCCTAGCGGGGGAGGTATAATTGCGGATGAATCCTTTCTCCAAGTTTTCTTGGATGTAAGACGTCATAGCTTCAGTTTCTGGAACAGACAACGGGTAAGATTTCGACTTCGGGAGGATGGTTCCTGGAATTAAATCGATAGGACAATCATATGGACGATGGGGAGGCAGAACTTCAGCCTGTACTTTGTTGAACACTCATGGTACACGGTCGGGAAAATCGTGAGATTGGAAGGAACGGAATCCAAACCGGCGAGCACCGCAACAGGAGGAGCCGTAGGGACTGACTCAGCGGTGGAAGGCCACTGGATAGGCAAGGTGCCGGTCCAATCAATGCGCGGATTGTGGAGTTGAAGCCAAGGCAATCGTAAAATAAGTTGAACGGTGGGAAAATGGAAGATATCAAAAACTATTACCTCTTTATGACCGTCGACCAAGGTCAAAGTGAGAGGAATGGACTCCCAGATGATGAATGCTGGTTGGAGCGGATGACCGTCAATGGCCTCGAGACCAATGGGTGCTTTTCTCTTGACCAGAGGAATTTGGTTCTCAGAGGCGAAGGTTTGATCCAGGAAGTTATCACCAGATCCAGAGTCAATGAAAGCCTTTACTTCCAGTAGAAGGTCCGGGCCCTCCAGCGTAGCAGGAAGCATAAACTTCTATGGGAGATCCTCAGTGAGAGAGGGGCAAGAAGAGATAGTACCCAGTAGAAGCCCCTCTACTTTTCCTGGGTGTTCCCGTCTCGGCTTCAGGGAACAGTCCTGGAGGCGATGTTCCGAAGAACCACAGTAGAAACAGAGTCCCTTCTGATGGCGTCGCATTCTTTCCGCGGCCTGAAGTTGTTGGCTACCGATTTGCATCGGTTCTGGGGCGTCTGATGCCAGGAGAGGCGAAGAGGGCGACCTGTGAGAGACAACAGAGGGAGAAAGAGAATGGGAACAGTGTCTCTCATGCCGTCGTTCCTTGGTACACTGGTCCATGCGCACTTTGAGAGTAATCAGTTCCTCCAGGGAAGAAGGCCGGGCATGAGTAGCAAGATAATCCTTCAAGGAGTCAGAGAGTCTGTGCCAGTATGCGGTGGCGAGTGCCTCATTATTCCATTGAGTCTCCGCGGCGAGGGTACGGAACTCGATTGCGTACTTGGCCGCAGATCTTCGAGCCTGTGAGATATGAAAGAGAGAGAATGCAGCCGTCTCTCATCGTGCGGGAGTGTCAAACACTTGCTGGAATTCACGCCTAAAATTAGGGTAATCTTGGGTTAATTCAGTCTTATGTTCCCAAAGGGGAGAGGCCCAAGCGAGTGCGTCACTGGTGAGCAAGGCGTAAATGTATTCCACCTTAGAGTGGCCGGTAGGAAACTGAGAGGGAGACATTTCGAATTGCACCTCGCATTGGTTTAGGAATCCGCAGCAAGCGAGGGGGTCCCCATCAAACCGGTTGGGTGGTGGAATACGGGGTCCAGCATTACCATAAGTCATAGCAACAGGGGGAGACGGATCCACTGGAGTTTCCTGGATGGAGAGATTAGCAAATTGCTGGGAAACAGTGGTCTGCTGATTGCTCACAAATTGTAAATGTTCCAAGGAAACACCTTGACCCACCTCAGGGGGGTCTGCAATTGTTGGGCTCTGCATAATGTAATGCCTGTATGCCCGCAGACCTGGCCAGTCCCCAGTACTGAGGTGGGAAGGGTATTACCACGCACCCACAGCAGTGAGGGCGTGCCCGGAGTGTGGTATGACGTTGCCGGGCCTGTAGAGAGATGGTTAGTAATACGTGCGACGCCTTTGGGGTTCAGAGTAGTGATGTCTGTGTGCCAGAGTCCAGGGGTATAGAGATCAGGATCGTAATGTTTGTAAGCCAGAGTCCAGGGATCACAGAATTCAGCAAAGTCGTGTCCGTTAGCAGGGTTCAAGGGCAATAGCGAGCAGAGTAATCCAGTATGAGCAGAGTTCAAGCCAGGGAAATCCAGGGGTAAGCAGGAGCAGAAACAAAGCTGGAACACAGAGGAGAGCCAAGCATAGGGGTCTGCACACACAGAGGCTACAAAGAACTATACAGAGCAATGAGAGAAAGGACAGACAGGGGTTATAAAGGAGGGAACACCAATGGGAGAGAGAGGAGGAGCAGAGGGTGGAGTGAGAGGCATCAGGGATAAGTGAGAAGGAGAGAGGGAGGAGACAGGTGAGGCAGAGAGGGAGATAGCTTGTAAAGCATGAGAGGAGGATCCAGAGTTCTGGGAAGGCCTACAAGAGGAGCGTGTGTGCGCGCCCTCTGTAAGGTTAGAGTGCGCGCGCACAGGCTGTGTCAAGAGGCGTGCAGAGCGCCACGCCGCAGGAGCACCCACCGAGGGCAGAGGGAGAACCGGAGGAGGGTCTGCAGGAGGTAAGGGAACAGGAGCAGAGGGAGGCCGTGGGCGGGGAGCACTGTAAAGAGGAACGGGAAACTGGGAAGATGCGCGTGCCCTGCGGGGTATGCCGGAGACGCCAGGAGAGCATCAGGGGCTGCCGCAGAGGGACGGATGCGGGAGGAGGAAGGGAGAACAGAACGGGGAGGCAAGGAAGGGACATGAGAGGCAGGAGGAAGCGCAGCGCCAGGGACACATGGAGGAGAAGGAATCCCCGGAACCGTCACAGTGTGCCAGAGTTCAAAGATTGGAGAGAGCAGAGTAGTGATGTCCGTAAGCCAGTATTCAATGGTTAGAGAAAGAAGCGTAGTGAAGTCCATAAGCCAAGGTTCAAGGGCAGGAGAAAGCAGAGTAGTCAAATCCAAAGCAGTACACGAGTTCAAGCCAGGGGAATCCAAACAGGGGCAGGGACAGGAACCAGTGCTGAAACAAACAAGGGAGCTAGGCATAGACACTGCACACACAGGAGTCACAGGAAAGCTATGCAGAGCAATGAGTAAGTGGACAGAGTGGGGTTATAAAGGAAGGAGAACAAATAGGAGAGAGAGGAGGAGCAGAGGGTTGAGTGAGAGTTTGCAGGGATAGGTCTGAGAGAGCAGGGGAGGAGACAGGGGAATAATTAAGAGATATGGCTTGTAAGCCATGGGGGGGCAGAGCTAGATGGCAGATAACTGGAGCGTGTGCGCGCGCCCTCTGTAAGGGTACTATGCGCGTGCACCGCGCGTGCCACAGAACGTGAGGGAGGCAGCGCCGCGGGGGCGCCCGGCAACGGGGGCGAGAGGGACGGAGAGGAGGAGGAGCAAGGTAATGTGGAGGTTGGGGGAATAGAGACACGCCGGGGGCCGCGGGTGCCGCAGAGGGGTACCAGTGATCGCAAACGCGCGCGCACATTGTGGAGGAAGCGCAGGTGGCGTGAATGCGCGTCAGGGCATGCCAACCGCGCCGCAGAGGAACAGCCACGAGGGAGAGAGTGAGGACGCAGGGAAGAGGGAGGGCTAGAGGCAGTGGAAACAGAGGTGACGAGGACACGCTGGGAAGCGCGAGTCCCCCGATCCGTCACAAGGATAAAGTAGCTGTCGTGTAAATTTAGCATAGGTTGAATTTCATGGATGCATGTCTTTTTTTCAACCTCATCTACTATGTATAACAAATTGAAATGATAAAGGCGCTCAACGTTTGATCCCTTGTATGATTGTAATAAACAAATTAACAGTATGGGACATAAGGGTGTGTGAGAGAAATAGAAGTAAAGTCCCCAAGAGAACCAATAATCCCTGAAGGGCAAGAAAAAAGGCTAAAATAACCTAGATGAAGCCCTCATTGGGATGGTTTCTGGACTCACAATAAGTATTCAATATTGAATAATACTCACAAAATCCCTTTTTCCATGTCCTATGAGGCGTGCAGCCTGGTAGAGAGATGCTGGTCTCTGGAAGCAAATAGGAACAAGAGTGAAAAGCAGCGCACAGCAAAGTGGGTCCCAAGCAAGTGAATAGTAAAAATCTTCTTTATTTAATCCATCTAAAAGTGGAGGTTACACCCTCCTACGCGTTTCGTGTAAACATACACTTTATCAAGGAGTCTATGTAACTATGTAACAATTTCTCTATGTAACTAGGTAACTAGGTATTTCTCTATGAATCTTGTATAGATGAAAACAAAATCCTTGCCCTGAGGCCGATATTGTAAATAAAGGGTATGTCAGTTGCTCAGATAAAAATATACTTTAGTTCAACACAATTGGGAGGGAAGCCGAATTTTATAGGAAAGATGTTAGCGAGAGACATGAACAACGATTGTAATGAGTAATAACTGATAAACCTGTTATTCTACAGAATGGTGAATTGTGGATTAGATGGTCGAGCTTTTACTCCTGAGAGAAAAAAAAACTAAAAATACTTGGATAATAAAAAATGCACAAATGCGCACCAGGGATTAGTGGAAGGTAATTTATTAAAAATACACACAAACTCTGAGGGGATCCAACCCCACCTCAGAACAGCTGTGCAGCTGGACGGCTAAGTACTACCCAGGAGAACACCTGATGGTGACTAAACCCTAAGCTGCACAGTATACAAATACAGTAAAATTTATATAAAAACACATGAAAGAAAAAAACAAACATGAAAACAACCTATCAACAGATTTATATAGAAACCGCCATAAGGTTGGGCACTGGGAAGGGGAAACGGACACTCACACTGAGACAGTCAGCAGACAGTCAGTGGCTGCACAGGATCTGGATCTCAGCACCGCGGAGATGGAAAAAAACGCTGCTGTCTCCTGCAGGTAGAAAGCAGCGGTTTTTTCCATCTCCGCGGTGCTGAGATCCGGATCCTGTGCAGGCACCACGAGTCTGCTGACTGTCTCAGTGTGAGTGTCCGTTTCCCCTTGCCAGTGCCCAACCTTATGGCGGTTTCTATACAAATCTGTTGATAGGTTGTTTTCATGTTTGTTTTTTTCTTTCATGTGTTTTTATATAAATTTTACTGTATTTGTATACTGTGCAGCTTAGGGTTTAGTCACCATCAGGTGTTCTCCTGGGTAGTACTTAGCCGTCCAGCTGCACAGCTGTTCTGAGGTGGGGTTGGATCCCCTCAGAGTTTGTGTGTATTTTTAATAAATTACCTTCCACTAATCCCTGGTGCGCATTTGTGCATTTTTTATTATCTTGTATTTCAGGGTGCCCTCCCCCCTTTTTAAGGGGGGTTCACCTAGATTTGAGAGTTTCTGGGGAGACGCTTTATGTACATGCTGCAAAGGGATCATCCACACCATCATACAGCACGAGCGCTGAATATCCTGTTTTTTCTACCTTAAAAATACTTGGATTTGGCTTCCATGGGTATCTTGGATCACAAGGACTTTTATTTCTAGTTCAATAACTGTTTCAAAGTCATCTTGGGTGAATGGTAGCCTTCTGAAAACACGTATGTATATCATTATTGCTTTTGTTATTAGAGGTGTAATAATCCCTTTATTGAAGCACATAGGAAGCACATCTTAGGCCAGGGCCATGGTCAAAAAGACCGTGCTGAGCCACGCTGAGCCGCGCTGAGCCGCGCTGAGGGGAAACATCATTTCTAATGAGCATGGCTTTAAACGGCACTTCCGCACGCTTCCGCAGGCATGTGGAATTGAAGCCGACAGCACCATTTAAGTTTTCCCGCTGAGGGAAGCGCAGGGCCGGTCACGTGACCGCCAAAAGCCAATGGCAGTCCGTGACGTCGGCGCTGTGACGTCGGCGCTGTGACGTGGCACGCTAGCCCCGCCTCCCGCCCGGCTCACAAGCGCGCACGCTGACGCTCATGCAGGGACACAAAAAATCTCCTGCTTGGGCAGGAGAGCATGAGAATCAGCGCTGTGAATGTCACCATGTCCAAAGCCTTAAAGGTGCAGTCCCTGTTCGTTTGCAAATGACAGAACATTTTGAAAACAACTTGACAATGTCATTTGCTTTCTTAAACAAATGTAATCAGCTGTAAAGCAAAGATTGGACGTTTTTTTTTGTTTCTTTGTTAAATAGGAAACATTTATTTTTCATCTGGGCATTTTAATAGAGGTTGAGGGGACTGTTAGAATCAAGTGTTTTTACTTAACCTCTAGTCCACCCTGTTGCTGTAGGAGCCAGTAAAGATAAGGAAGGAACCAGCAGGAGGGCTTTGCCTCTGCAAACTCATGTTCACAGAAACTGGAAATCAAGACCCATCCCATGTCTCAGCTCACCATGTGTACAAACCAACTTGAAAAATATAGGCATCTGATGATAGGATTTATAATAGAATTAATTACTTAGATATATCACTACTATTAGTTCATTTGGTCCAAGTTGGGACTGCACCTTTACAGCATTTATTATCATGCCAATTATTTTTGGGTAGATCCACCTCCCCTGTTGCTCTACAGTAGCAGCATTAGATTTATCACATGCTTTCAATTACATTATTCTGCTGAGTTTTGTGCACCAGTGTTGACCCCAGTTTGCAGCCTAGAGGCTTCTATAAATAGTCACTGAAACTAAAAACACACCTACAGTAACTTGTTTAATTTTCACTGCATCCAACAAACAAAACGTTGTCATCTTACAGTTGACGTATATCTGTTCGCAAGAGAAGTTTCCTCCAAATGGAGTTTATGGGAAAGAGGTAATAAGAAAAAAAACATGATTCTGTATCTAATATTTAATATGTTTAATTATAATAGGTGGGCCCTTTAACACCTTGATAACTCTTTCTTTTTCTCAATATAACTGCACATGAGTTGATGCACAGAGGACATCAAAGGTCATTGGTATCAATAGAAAGATACTGAACATGAATATTATATTACAGCTTCTGTACGTCCTGGATTAAACAATTCATTAGATGTCCATTCTATTGTCAGCAGGTCTCTGTACTGAAGAGTGATAGTCACTATCGATCACTGTTGGGATTTCAATTGAATGACTCTTTGCAATTCAAAACGGCTGCTACATTTTAGCAAGTAGACCCCACAGAAAAACAGAAGCTGACACATATAAGGTCTGCTAAAATAATAATAAGATGTCCTCGTTATCCGTCGTTTCACTTTACGTCGAACGGCATATCCGACGTGTCACAATGCAATCCTACGGGGACATTTTGCGATGCCGGAATGCCTTATCCAACACTTACCATAGTTGATTAACATGGGACTCACTTTACAACACTTTAACTATTCAACACTACTTTCCAGAACAGATTCCGTTGGATAACTGAGGACTGCCTGTACGTGTATTTACTGGTTCACATTTGATGTACGAGAGAAACCAATATTTCAGCCTGAGGAAGACCAGAACGGGCCAAAATGTCAACTTCTTTTCCACAATGAATGGGATTTCCCAATTACATCTCATAATGATCGAAGGTGTTGTTTCAATACATTATGGGATTAGCGTTATCTGAAATGTGTGGCACCTCCCATTCAGAAACAACATTGACTTCATCTTCCTGCTACATTGCAGTATATACAATATTTTCAAGTAAAGTAAAAGTAGCTTGAGAAACCCATTGTATCAAAAATGGTCCCTCATTTCTATCGCAAGGATTATTGAATTCTTTGCTTAGATTCCCCCTCCCCCCCCTCATTTCTGCTTGAAGGCTATTCTATGCATCTACTACTATTTACGTAAAAAGAAGGACTCCAATGGACCACTCCATTGGAGTGTTCAGTTCAATTACCGCCTAGAAAATGATGAGCCGGGTGCACCGTAAGGGCTTCTGGAGTGCCAGGTACATCATAAAGGCATATGAAGCAAATAGTCCTACTCCCAATTAGGAATAATGGGATTCTATGACTATTTAAGTCAGATTAAATTTCTACATCCAGAGTGCAGTTAGAGAGGGATCTGGTGTATGCTTAATACTGTACACTATTTGCTTCATAGGTTAATGTTGTCCCTATGCACCAGTGTATTTGTATTGTTAACTATTTCCTGACTTGAATTAGGTTGAGCAGTTCATCTACAGTTGTTTACCCATACATCATAAGGGCACCATAAATATTAATACTCCTTGGATCATTATAACATCCTGAACAAACTGGACACAACAAAAGGCCATTCTACAGCATCTGCCTATCACCGAAAGGCAACCTTACAGACTCTGTACATCATTTTACTATCACTATCAACTCAACCCATCCCCCTCAACAAACTTGATTTAGTCATTTAGTCATAAGCCTCCCCCCCCTACTTTTCTGGGACATCCTAATCTCACAGTCTGACCTCCACTAAAGTCATTGTTTCACTGCTAATCTGATTGTATTCCTACCCCTCTAATTTTCTTTTTTTCACTCTGCCCTCTTTGTGCTGTAGTTGATATTGAACAATCCCATGCTTATATCATTCAATCCCTTGGTATTTTTGTAAAACACTCACTGTGCTGCCATGGTGGGCATGCAAATCAAAATCCACCTTTCTCCTCTACCCTTCAAATTTACTGTACCTTCCAGTTTACCTGCATTGCCAGAGCAGAGACAGATAGAAATTATGTCCAATATACAATCTAGGATACGGAGGAACATAATTAAAGGTTTTCCCTGCCTGAACCCCAGAAATTCTACACTGAATGGGTAGAACACTCTGTTATGCATGTCTTATTAGAACTGTCTTATGAAATGCCAGATCTATTAGGATCAGGTCAGCTATAGTAGCTGACCTTATTGAATTATTGAGATCTAGCATATACCACAACAACCTGGCTAGATGAAAACGTAGCCCATGTTTTAGAAACTGTTGCCCCAACCAATAATTCTGGGATCCACTGCTCAGGGGAGGGGGGGAGGGTGGCAATCCTTAGGGTCAACTTAGTAGGGGTTACTCAATAATTTGAGTGTATTGCTGCCCAAAGTGACAGAGGTGTGGGGATCAGTCCTTCTCATCTACTGTACCCCTGGGGATTGGAAGATAATTAAGTAGGAAATTGCTGAAACCTTATTGCTGACCTAGTCCTGGAGCCCCTAGATGATTTATTTTGGGGGATTTCAATGCTCGGGTCAATGATAAACTCACAATCGAAACAAGTCCGCATGATGAGTGCTTTGAGCACCACACCAGTTGTTTCCTTTGCTACCCTTAAAAGCACACACTTGATCTTGTTTTTCAGACGAGATTAGAAGTCTCTCACCTAACAATAGACCTAGTTATATGATGAGATCGTCATTGCATTGGTTCTCATTAGCAGGCCTTCCAAATAGGCCTTCTTCCATGGAGATGACCAGGTATTGCCTGTTAGGGGGCCTGACTCCCTGGGACTGATGCTAAACCTGGTTCTCTCCAATGTAATGCATGTCTGTGAGGATCCTTCTTCTCTTGTCCATTACTATAACAGGGTTGTGACAGCTGCAATGGCTACTCACTCCTGTTCCTATACGATACTCACCTCACACCACTACACCTTGGCTCGACAGTAGTATTAGGTAATTGAATAAGAGGAGTCTCCGGCTTGTACAGTGCTAGTGGAGAACTTACATGGTGAAGGGCAAGTTTAAGCGGATTGACGGTATCTGAAAGAAGAAGTCTACTGTCACTCGTAAGAATGAATTGCTCCTGTTAAGAGCAATTGTGGAAGTGGACAATGGACCAGCTCAGGCCTTCCGCACTGTGGAGAGGCTTTGTTTTCAGGCCAGCGTGTCTGCCGTCTGCTGTAGTCTTTTTCCAGTTACGTTGTAATGGGTGTGCTCTCTTTTCACTGATAAGGTATCCTCCACCCGGGCAGGGATTTCTGGCAGTGCTAATAAATGTGTGGGGTTCCAGGCATGTGAAAGCAGTTCTCTGGCTTCATGGACTAGATTTGACTATCTGGATGTGGAAGACATTTTGCAAACTATCCAGGGGTTGCACCTCACTAACTGTGATTTGGATCAAGGCCCAATTTGCCTTCATTCATTGTGTGTGGATGTAATCGGCCCAGTTGTTGCAAAGCTAGTCCAGTGCACTGTGCTCATGAGGATCTTTCCATAACTGCTGAAGGAGGCAGTTATCAAACCTCTTCAAAAAATTAGACTCTAATTACAGGCCAATAAACCTCCAATACTCCATAAGGGCATTTAAATATAGTGTCACTGAAACATCATGGTGGAGGTTTATTGGCTCATCAGCTTTACATAACAGTTCCTGGGAGGTGTATGTCTCCTCCCTTCAGGACAGAGCCCCTTCCAATTTCCCAATGAGTGCAGGTATAATACACCTCAGTGTCAGTCTGCACATCACCCTCCATTGAAGAGTAGGTGAATGTATAAGGCTGGCAGAAAGAAATATGTGTAACTTTTATTATATTCACAGCAGGGAATTTGTGCACCCACAGTTTACCTCTACAGTAAGGTAACTTTGATACTGGCTTTGGCCAGCTTTTAATTGCACTACTCACAAAAGCATATGCTTTATTTAACCCCATCAGGGTTTTCTCACATTTTTCACCAGTCCACGGGACAATAATTACATATATTCAGTGTAGGTACCTGCAAATTTGTGATGCCTTGACGGGGCTACAGGCTTATAACGCTTTGGCCAAAGGGTTTAGCAAAATAACCCCTATTCATGGGACCACTTTTGATATTTTAGTCTAATCGGTAGGAGCGCAGGAATGGTTCTTTTTGTTTTTCTATATGTAAGGCCTATCTTTTTACCTGCAGGAAACTTCTATAAGGAGGAGCGCGGTAATATGTACAGTCTTGTGTCCTCACACCTGGACTACTGCAATGCACTGTACTTCGGACTTCCAGAAACAGAACTGCACTGCCTGCAGCTGGTGCAGAATGCTGTGGCCAGGTTGTTAACTAACCAGACCCGTTTCTTACGACATGACACCTGAAAGCCTGACATAATCAGGGTCCCCATCTATTTGAGCTCCGGGTTCCACACACTCCTACTCACTCACTTTTATTTGCATGTGAAGAATTTCTAATAATTCCCAGAAGTTTCTTTGACTTCCTTTGGGACCCATGCTTCTCTAGAAATCTTTAAAGCAGCAATACGGGTTTCAGCTTTTATTTTATTTACAGGATTGAAGCCGGGGGTTTCCAGAGATGAACAGTGTTAATTTCAGCTCTAAGGACCTTTGCTTTCAGAGATACTTATCTCCATAAGGGGCGCAGGATTCTCTGTAAAGTTTAAATGTCCTGGTCAGGCAGGCCAATAGGAAGCCGCACCAAATGATGTCACAGATTCCTATTGGCCTGAGTGATGTGGCACATTTAAGTGCCGCCATTGTGTTAGAGACATAGTTTCTGTGAATGCAGAGTTACCGACACCTCTACTGAGGTAAGTATGTATGGAAGCAGTGGGTCCCTGGAGATTGAATTAACACAGTTCAGCTACGAAGACCCCATGCTTCAATCCTGTAATAATACAATAATCCCCCAAACGTGGGATTAACGAATGACAATTTGTCTGCCATTTAATACTTATTTTCCATTATATAGTCCGTTTATCCCAATGTTTTATCTTAATTTATTTTATAGCTTTAAATTTAAAAAAAAAGAAGACATTGTGAAACTCTTCGAGTCCCATTTAGGTGAAAAGCCCTATATAAATAAAATTATTATTACATAGTTACATAGTAGTTACATAGTAGATGAGGTTGAAAAAATACATAGGTCCATCAAGTTCAACCTATGCTAAATTTAGACAACAGATACTTTATCCTATATCTATATCACACCTCTGGAATGCCCTTCCCCTCAATACCCGACTAGCCCCCTCGCTATCCACCTTTAAGACTCACCTTAAGACACAGCTGCTTAAAGAAGCATTTGAGTAGCACTGGATAATCATGGACACATGACACATAAAGCTTGGCCCCCTGCAGACGCACTTACTAGTATTCCCTCCTACTGTCTCTGTACATTCTCCCTACCTACTAATTAGATTGTAAGCTCCTTGGAGCAGAGACTCCTTCCTTAATGTTACTTTTACAGTATGTCTGAAGCACTTACTCCCATGATCTGTTATTTATATTATTTGTTATTTGTTATTTATATGATATGTATTACTACTGTGAAGCGCTATGTACATTTATGGCGCTATATAAATAAAGACATACAATACAATACATTGGGCACTATTGCTAAGCCTGCTGTCTACAAGCACTCCTAAATCCTTCTCCATCAAGGATTCCCCCAATATATCTCCGTTTAATTTGTAAATCGCCTTTTTATTCTTGCATCCCAAATGCATAACCTTACATTTATCTGTATTAAACCTCATCTGCCATTTCTAAGTCCAACTTTGCTCGTTCGTTACCATGTTTGCGTTAAATTCTGCCCTTAAGCGGGATGCACTGAGCAACGCAACCTTAGCATACGCGAAAGTTGCGTTCAACAGAACACGTCAGCTCAAGGTAGACGCAAACAAAGCTGGACTTGCATGCGCAAAACCCATACAAAAGGCCAGCGGGTGTCCCCGGCTGACCCCGCGGGGGTCCACGAGGGAGGCCGGGGGTCGCGCTGGGATCCGGGTTCCCCGTTTCACCAAGTGGGGGTCCCGGCGGGAGTCCCGGGGTACCCACGGACCTGCGGTACCAATGTTGCGCCTCCAAAAACAATAAACAATATTTATAACTAAATACACCCCCCTAACACATACAATATAGTAATGGGCAAAATTACTATTATCCACATATGGATAATAATGCATTTGCCCATTTTAAATACATATAAATGACAATAAATACAGTCAAAACATATTACACTTACCTTTTACAGGCACCCACGATGAAGGCCGTCTCCATCCTCATCTTCATCCTGCCCATGTCCCTCCGGTGCTGCAAAACATACACAAGAATAAAAATAGCCAATGTAATGTCCCCTAACCCCTTAATCACCTTTAGCGGTTATTAACCGCTAGAGTCATTAAGGGGTTAACCCTCCCTCACCCACCACTCGGGAGGCCTACTTACCCTCCCCCACTAACCCCCCCCCACCCCGTGAGGCCTAAGCACCCTCACCCAATACCCAGCCGGGAGGCCTACCCACATACCTTTGGGGCCAATAGCCCCTTCCCCCACTCCCAGTACCCAAGATAAAAACAATACACAGCCCCACAATAAACATCATTCTATTTATTAAATACATAACCCACCCCCTGTGCCCCCCCATAAATACATGATTTATTATTTTACATACAGGGTTAATACCCCAGGCCCACGGGAGTCCCCGGTGGGCCTGACGGGTCACCTCACAGACCTACAGTAGCCCAGCACCATGTTTCACACAGGGTCTGGAGGCCTGTTGGTGGTCCCCGCCAGATGCCATGGTCCACCAGGTGGTCTCCGCAGGTCACCGTGGGCCACAATGGGGTCTCCATGGTAGGCCTGCGGATGTCTGGTGGGCCCTGTGTCAGACCCACAGGTGTCTGAGGGGCCTCGGGTGGTTCCCATGGTGGTATGGGGACACACGGGTGGTCCCTACGGGTCTGTGGTGCCCCCACAGATGTGGGGCCACCGGTTCTTCCCCGCAGGTGTCCCACGTGGACCCGGCAGACTGGTACCCGTGAGAAGCTCAAGGAGACCTCAGGTGGTCTCCAGAGGTCTCACGCAGACCAAAAGGAACCAACCCTGTATGTAAAAAAAATAAACTGGACCTATACATTAAATACATAAATCCATCCTCCCTCCCCCCCCCCAACACATACAGTACAATATTATGAAACACATAAAACATGCATAAATCAAAACATGAATTCTTAATCTTAAAATCACCACATTGCATGTTACAATAAATCCAGCAGCACTTGTAAATATAAACCAATAAACCAGCAGCTACACAAATGTATATGAAATGTCACACAATTGCATTGAGTGTGTACATGATGCAATTAATCTGTGCATCATGTAACACTATGCAAAATATATGCAACAATAAAAAACATTATGAACATTGTCCCCTAACCACCAATGCCATCATGAAAATCAAATAGAAACTAAGCAACATCAATATATAGTTACATAGTTACATAGTAGATGAGGTTGAAAAAAGACGTAGGTCCATCAAGTTCAACCTATGCTAAATTTAGACAACAGATACTTTATCCTATATCTATACTTACTTATTGATCCAGAGGAAGGCAAACAAAAACCCCATTAAGGGGAAAAATTAATTCCTTCCTGACTCCAAGAATTGGCAATCGGATTAATCCCTGGCTCAACATCCTTCCCATGTATACTTATTTGGTATATCCCTGTATACCTTCCCCATCTAAAAAGATGTCCAACCTTTTTTTGAACAAATCTATTGTATCTGCCATCACAGTCTCCATGGGTAATGAATTCCACATTTTAACTGCCGTTACTGTAAAGAACCCTTTCCTTTGTTGCTGGTGAAATTTCCTTTCCTCCAAACTAAAGGGATGGCCCCGAGTCCTTTGTACTGCCCATGGGATGAATAGTTCTTTTGAAAGCTCCTTGTATTGTCCCTGAATATATTTGTAAATAGTTATCATATCCCCTCTTAGACGCCTCTTTTCTAATGTAAATAAATCTAATTTAGCTAGCCTCTCCTCATAAGTTAGATCTCCTCATAAGTTAGAATGTCCATCCCCTTTATTAATTTGGTGGCTCTTCTCTGCACTCTATCGAGTTCCATAATGTCTTTTCTTAGGATTGGTGCCTAAAATTGTACTCCATATTCAAGGTGTGGTCTTACTAATGCTTTGTAAAGGGGCATAATTATGTTTATTTCCCTTCCATCCATTGCCCGTTTGATGCAATATAAGATCTTGTTTGCCTTTGCAGCTACTGCATGACATTGGGCACTATTGCTAAGCCTGCTGTCTACAAGCACTCCTAAATCCTTCTCCATCAAGGATTCCCCCAATATATCTCCATTTAATTTGTAAATCGCCTTTTTATTCTTGCATCCCAAATGCATAACCTTACATTTATCTGTATTAAACCTCATCTGCCATTTACCTGCCCACGTTTCCAGTCTCTCCAAGTCCTTCTGAAGAGAAATTACATCCTGCTCTGATTCTATTACCTTACACAATTTAGTATCATCAGCAAAGATGGAGACTTTGCTCTCGATCCCAACCTCAAGGTCATTAATAAACAAGTTAAAAAGCAGGGGTCCCAGTACCGATCCCTGAGGTACTCCACTCACGACTTTAGCCCAACCTGAAAAAGTTCCATTTATGAAAACCCTCTGTTGTCTGTCCTTTAACCAGTTTTCAATCCAGGTGCATATATTATTACTGAGTCCAATTTTCTTTATTTTGCTCACCCACCTCTTGTGTGAAACCGTATCAAAAGCCTTTGCAAAATCTATGTAGACCACAACAACTGCATTACCCTGGTCTAAATTCCTACTTAACTCCTCAAAGAAACAAATAAGGTTAGTTTGGCAAGATATATCCTTCATAAATCCATGTTGACTGTTACTAATAATTTTGTTTTCCATTAAGAATTCCTGAATATTATCCCGTATTAAACCTTCAAGTAGTTTCCCTACTATTGAAGTCAGGCTTACAGGTCTGTAATTTCCCGGTTGTGATCTAGCTCCCTTTTTAAATATAGGCACCACATCTGCTTTACGCCAATCTTGTGGTACTGAGCCTGTGGAAATGGAGTCCTTGAATATTAAATATAATGGTTTGGCTATTACTGAACTTAACTCCTTGAGAACTCTTGGATGTATGCCATCTGGGCCAGGTGCCTTATTTACTTAAATTTTTTCAAGTCGCTTATGAACTTCTTCCTCAGTTAACCAATTGTTCATTAATATGGAGGTTGTGTCTTCCTCCTGCGACACTACTATTGAACTTGATTCTTCCCTGGTAAACACAGGGGCAAAGAATTTGTTTAATACCTCAGCTTTTTTCTTATCTCCAATAATCTGCCTACCCATCTCACACTGAAAGGGTCCTAATTTTTCTTTTCTCATTTTTTTTGTTATTAAGGTACTTATAGAACTTTTTTTGGGTTGACCTTACTTTCTATTGCAATCCTTTTTACATTATCCATTTTTGCTAATTTGATTGCCCTTTTGCAATTTTTGTTACATTCCTTATAATTCTGATACGATGTCTCCGTCCCTTCTGACTTAAAGAATCTAAACGCCTTCCTCTTCTTGTCCATTTCCTCCCCTAACTGTTTATTTAGCCACATTGGTTTTGACTTAGTTTTTTTATACTTATTACCCAAGGGTATACACTGATAAGTGTGCTTTTCTAACAATGTTTTAAAGACCGCCCATTTATCTTCTACAGTTTTCCCTGCAAAAACATCATCACATTGTATTACTACTAGATTAGACCTCAGTTTATTAAAATCTGCCTTTCTAAAGTTTAAAGTCTTTGTTGAACCCAAGTAATCTGTTTTTTGATAATTTATTTCAAATGAGACCATGTTATAATCACTGTTACCCAAATGTTCCAGGACTTGAATATTTGTTATTACTTCTACATTGTTTGAAATGACCAAATCCAGAACTGCCCCTCTCCTGGTTGGTTCCTCAATAATTTGGGTCATATAATTGTCTGATTCCTTTTGTTGTAACGCTGATATCATTGCCCCAGTCTATGTCTGGATAATTAAAATCCCCCATTATGCAAACATGACCCAGTTTTGATGCCTTCTCCATTTGCAAAAGTATTTTAGCTTCCTCAATCTCACAGATATTTGGTGGTTTATAGCATATTCCCACAAACATTTTCTTTATACTTTTACCTCCACTGCTAATTTCTATCCACAAAGTCTCTACATTTTCATCATTCCCTTCATAGACATCATCCCTTATAATAGGTTTTAGATCCGGTTTAACATATAAACATACTCCACCTCCCCTTCTATTTGTTCGATCCTTCCGAAAAATAGAATAACCCTCTAAATTAACTGTCCAGTCATGAGTTTTATCCCACCATGTTTCAGTAATGCCTATGATATCATACTGCTCCCTTGCAGCTATTAATTCAAGCTCCCCCATTTTATCTGTCAGGCTTCTTGCATTAGCAAGCATGCATTTAAGTTTTTTTTCAGCCTGTACTATTAACTTATTTGCTCCTTCCTTTCTGCGCCCACTTTGTTTAGTCTTTAGAAGTTTTCTAGTATTATCTGTATTTACTATGGGTGTCTCACTGCTTGTCAAACTTGCACTTGCCCCCATTCTACCTCCATACCACCTTGTATCCTCATCTATTCCATTTAGTTCATTATCTGTTTCATTCCCCTCCCCCCCCATCCTAGTTTAAAATCTCCTCCAACCTTTTTAGCATTCTCCCCTCTAGCACAGAAAATCCCTCTTCATTGAGGTGCAATCCGTCCCTAGAATATAGATGCACCTCTCAGAAAAGGAGCCCCAGTGCTCTAAAAACTCAAACCCCTCCTTCCTGCACCACTTTCTTAGCCATGCATTAACCTCCCTGATCTCTGACTGTCTCCCTGCAGTAGCGCACGGCACTGGTAGTATTTCAGAAAATACTACCTTGGAGGTCCTTGCCTTAAGCTTTTGGCCTAGATCCCTGTAATCATTTTTTAGGACCCTCCATCTTTCTCTAACTTTGTCATTGGTGCCAACGTGTACCAAGCCAGCTGGGTCAATCCCAGCCCCCCCCCAACAATCTGTCTACCCGATCCAAAATGTGCCGAACCCGAGCACCCGGGAGACAATAAACTGTTCGGTTCATGCGGTCCCGGCAACAGATTGCCCTATCTACCTTACTAATAATGGAGTCCCTTAACACCACAATCTTTCTTTGTATCTGAGCATCCTGAATCCCCACTGTGCTGGAGGAACTATTCCCCTGGCTGCTAGAGGAATTAGTCTCCCCCAGCCTTGCCATTTCTGGCCGAACATTCCCAATATCTTCACTCAACATGACAAATCTATTGGGATGTGTCAGCTCAGAAACGACCTGCCTCTCCCTATTGCCCCTGCTTCCCCTTCTAACTGTCACCCAGCTACCTACCTGCTCCTCACTAACGGCAACCAAGCTACCTACCTGCTCCTCACTAAAAGCGCCACTATCTGCACCACTAGTCGAAGCAAGGGCCTGCTGAGTGAGCTCTAATTCCCTTTCAAGATTGCCAATGTCCCTCAATATTGCAAGTTGCCTCTTCAGATCAGCAATCTCTGACTCTAGAGAGACCACCCGCTCACACTTTTCACAGCAGTATGCTCCTTGGAACAGCTGCTCCAAGTGCACATACATGTGGCAAGATGTGCATTGAGTGGCATTTTCAATCCTGCTCATTCTAGCAACTATGAAGTTTAGAAGTACTAACAGTAAACTGTACTTCAATAAACTATACCTTGTTTAACCGCTTACTTGTTTAAACTGCTTCTGGTTCTAACTGCATACACTTTAACCAACCAGCACTTCAATCAACCACACAGATCAGTCAGTACACGCAAGCTCAATACATTTACCATCAATCAATTAATCCATTTCCTAAACCAATTACAATACAATACAAATCAATTTGACAATTCCCTATTCAATTCCTAAAGCCAAACCATTGCCAAAAGAATTTTAATTGAAAGTAACCACCATCATTCTAATCTAACTACCAGAAAGAAGCCATTAAAAATAACGTGTCACTAAATACAAATTACATTATTCACACCAATGTCTAAATAAAGCTGATAAATACATTAGCCCTACATGAAAAAACATAAACATTAGCAAAACAATCAATAATTATCCCTGTATGTCTATCCATATAGATCAATATATAATAGAGCATAAAAACAATGCATTTACATCCAAAAATCACATAGATGAAAACACAGATTAGGTAGCGCTAACTATATGAATAATCAATCCCTAAATTAGGGGGCTGCCTAAATACTAAAACTGACCCCCTGGTCAGATAACAAGAAAGAGAAAAAAGATTAGTATTAAAAAGGCGCCAACAAGAAAGGATATAATCACCAACAGGAGGAGACCGATGAGGATTCCAGGTGATGAAGATGTGCTTAAAAAGAAAGTAAAAAAACACAAAACATAGTGTAATACTGTATAAACGAACAACATATATTATAATTAATCATATATCAGCTGAGATCTAGGGTGAATTGAAAATAACAACATTTAATAAAATGATTAAAACACTGGACATACAAAACATATACAATTGAAAAATACAATAGGTAACAATTAAGGACAATTAATATGGGACCAATGAACAGCAGCTGATATGTGGTGATTATATCCTTTCTTGTTGGCGCCTTTTTAATACTAATCTTTTTTCTCAAAAATCACATAGAATACACCCATTCAGTGTCCGTGAATGTATGTATATCCATAGATACATACAGTAGATACATTCACGGCATTAAATTGGACTGAAAAAATAAAAGACATGAATTAAAAATCAAAAAAACCTGTAAAAGTAAAAATAATACACTTTTCTTTTGTTTACTTACCATTAGATGCCCACTCACTGAAATCCAGGTGACCCAGAAGCACTGGAACCAATCCACAGGTAACCATAAAATAATAAACCCTTACAATCCATAACGGTGTCTTCTTTCTTCGATTTGTAATCCTTCCCGTCAGTCTTGGGGTCTTCTTTTCTTCTTTGGGGTCTTCTCCGTCTTCTTCTGTCTTTTTCTGCCACGCCCTTCTTCTCTTCTTAGGAGGGGAGGTGTTCCCTCTTCGGCGTCTGGCTTCAAAATGAGGCGACATAGGCTTTATAGGCCTATGACGTCACATTTTGGTCAAATGTTTCACACAGTCCTGATTGGGCCGTGAAAAACATGTGATTTGTAAAAAAATAAAATTAAATGATGACGTCATTTAAAGGCAATGACGCCAGCCAATCAGAATGGCTGAGTTTCAATTGCCTTTAAGATGACGTCATCAAAACAAAGATGGCCGGCGACACATGGTACAGTAGCCAATCAGATCGTGGGAACTCCATCCCAATTCTGATTGGCTGAAGCAAAGCCTCTGTCACATGTCGGCCATCAAAACAAAGATGGCCGGCGACACATGGTACAGTAGCCAATCAGATCGTTGGAACTCCATCCCAATTCTGATTGGCTGAAGCAAAGCCTCTGTCACATGGTCTACTTGAGCCAATCAGAGTTGGTGGGGACCAACAACAGGCCTCCAGACCCTGTGTGAAACATTGTGCTGGGCTACTGTAGGTCTGTGAGGTGACCCGTCAGGCCCACCGGGGACTCCCATGGGCCTGGGGTATTAACCCTGTATGTAAAATAATAAATCATGTATTTATGTGGGGGCAAAGGGGGTGGGTTATGTATTTAATAAATATAATGATGTTTATTGTGGGGCAGTTTATTGTTTTTATTGTGAGTACTGGGGGCGGGGGAAGGGGATATTGGCCCCAAGGGTATGTGGGTAGACCTCCCGGCTGGGTAGTGGGTGAGGATGGTTAGGCCTCACGGGGTGGGGGGTTAGTGGGGGAGGGTATGTAGGCCTCCCGAGTGGTGGATGAGGATGGGTTAACCCCTTAATGACTGTAGTGGTTAATAACCACTAAGGTGATTAAGGGGTTAGGGGACATTACATTGGCTATTTTCATTCATGTGTATGTTTTACAGCACCGGAGGGACATGGGCAGGATGAAGATAAGGATCAAGATGGCCTTCATCGTGGGTGCCCGTAAAAGGTAAGTGTAAAATGTATTGACTGTATTTATTGTAATTTATATGTATTAAAAATGGGCACATGCATTATTATCCATATGTGGATAATATTTTTTTTAACCATTACAGTACTGTATGTGTTAGGGGGCAGGGGGGATGTGTGTTGTATATTTCTATCTTTATTGGGGGCAATTGTCCCCAATAAACATGCTATTGTGCCTTAACCCGTTCATTGCCTTAGCGGATAGCCGCTAAGGTAATGAAGCTGCTTTAATGTATTTTTATTAATAGTGTGCGGGAGCAGGGGCTCCCCTGAGCTGAACCGTATTGATTTCTGCCTCTGGGACCCCCTGCTTCCCGAGGTACAGGCCCCGGTTTGGGGCATCGGTGCCAGTGTCGCTGCCATCTTTATAGAGCCCACGTCGCGTCTTGGACGCTATAAAGATGGCGGCGACATTGGCCTCCGGTGCCCCATACTGGGGCCTGTAACTTGGGAAGCAGGGGGTCTCTGAGGCAGAAATCAATGTGGTTCAGCTCAGGGGACCCCCTGCTCCCGCACACTATTATTAAAATGTACATTAATGCATCTTCATTACCATAGCGGATAGCCGCTACGGTAATGAATTATTATTTATTGTTATGTGTGTTTTAATACTAGTGTAGATGTGCAGGGGGTCTCCTGAGCTGAACCGCATTGGTTTCAGCCTTGGGGACCCCCTACTTCAGGAGATACAGGTGCGTAGGGTCAAAGGTCACTGTGCCTTGGAGTAACACTGGTTGTGAGAAGTGTCAGTTAAGTGAAGCAGGAAGCAGAATCATCGAAGCTGCAGTGCTGGCAAGCAGGAGAGTGTGAAGTTCCCTTACTCGGCGTCCATCTTGGAGAGTATTTTGAAGCTAGAGGGAAAGAATCTACACATCAGGGAGCCCGTGAGGAACCCCACTGCTGCAAGCGTCTGCCCCACTTGGTCACACATGCTTGTTTATTCCAGTTCTGCTGTAAGTAGGGTTTTGGGTTTTAACCCCTCGATGACCCGCTGCAGCAGGCTCCCTTTGTTTTATTAAATAGTTATTTTTCTTTCAGCTTGATTGTTTTATGTTTGTCTTCTGTTAAGTGTTTCATGTTGTTTGTCCCATTTTAACATTACGTATTACACTATTATTTTTCTTTGTTTCTGTCCCTATGTCACGGACCCCTGGATTGGAGATCTTCCAGTGATTGGAGCATTTGGATTATCTTCCCTTCCATCTGTTTGGACTCTATTAGGGACTTTGGACTCTTTTTGGGCGCTGGTCGGTATATGTTCTTTATGCCCTTTATGGGGTGCCGGTATCCCCTGCAGAATTTAAATGTCCCGGTCACGTGACGCGGGAGCTTTAAAGTGCAAGGAATACTGGCACCCCATAACGGTGCCTGTATCTCCTGAAGTAGGGGTCCTTGGATCTGAAACCAATGCGGTTCAGGTCCTGAGACCCCCTGCTCATGTACACTATTATTAAAATGTATTTATTTAGTGTATGATCGCCTGTAACAGTCTTGCATGGAGATACAGAATCTCCATGCAAATGTTACATGCGGCTTTTTTTTCTATCAGCTAGCGTACGTAAAGGTTAAGAACGCTAGCAGGTGGAAAAAAAGCAACACATACGCTGTGGGTGTTTTGAGCAGGTACGTTAAAAAAATTTTAACGGACATGCTTTTTTTGAACATCAGAACGCAAAGCCATTGTGCTTAGTGCATAGCCCCCTTTGCTCTCAGTCCCAACCTCAAAGTCATTCATAAACAAGTTAAAAAGCAGGGGTATTATTATTATTATTATTATTATTATTATTATGCTTGCTATTATCTTTATTAGAATTATTATTATTACTATTGTCATTACTCCCTTTAATTATGGAGAATTCTACATTTATTTATTTATAACATTCATATAGTGTCCTTATCCAGGGTGCTGTACAATAGTTAGAAAAACAATGGTGGGATTATATATGGAACATTTCATGTGATGGGCATAGAGTAATTGTTAAGATATTTTGGGATGGGTAGGGGTGGGAACATTATGGTCGGGCTATGGTTTAGGTGCATTGAGAACTTGCTTGGTTGATGGGTAGGGGTTGGGGTCAGGCCTCTTTGTCTTGTCGGTGGAATGATGATGGGTTTGACAGTGGGAGCGAATGGATCGGTGAGGCAGGTGACTTTGGAAGGTTTTAGATGGACTTTAAGAAGGTTTAGGAAGGAGTGCGGGTAGAGGAGATCATGGGCGTTGGGGAGGATGGGGTTAGGGAGGGAATGGGATAGGAAGTTAATGAGGTATCATGGAATGTGATGGAGAAGAGATGAGTTTTGAGTTGACTTCTGATGATAGTTAGGGAGGGGGCAGATTGGATGTGATGAGGGAGCTAAAAAATAATCGTGCATCTGTCAACAGACATAAAAAAACCTTGTCAAGCAAACCCTAAGCTGCCAGCAGTTTGGTCTTTGCCATCAAGGTGGAATAAATATGAGCTTTGAATTACTGTAAGATGTGTGTTATTTTTCTTTCTGTCATTTGATACAATAGAACACTTAAGGTCCAGCATTTTCATAGCCCATTAATTCTCCTGGGATTTGACAATCTACCAAATCCATACTTACATCACTCAAGAACAAAGACGGGCAGATGTACTGTATATTGATTGACATTGAGATAAAAAGTGGCCATTAGTGAATACATTTGTTTTAGATGAAAACTCTCTAAATTGATCTTCCTAGAATTTCATGTTTCAAAGTGAGGCGTATGAACACAGGATTTCTCAGTTATAGCTTTTACCACATATCAAACAAAAACAGACATTACAATACAGACATCACAGTGTACAACCTTTTTATTATATGGAACTCTAAAGATTATTGATTATTTGTATGTTTGTTAAGGTATTTTCCGGTTTCATCTGATATTTTCCCCATGTGCTTTTAAAGTGAATATGAGAAAATAATATAGCTAACACCACTTTTGTATAGGTATATAGCCAACCATTTCTTAAATAGAGATTTGAACTTTTAGGTCATTAAGATGAGTCTACAGAGACTGTATCCGTATCTTTCATCTGATCTGAGATATATGTAGGAATATCATATGGTCCCACTTCAACCTGCGCGTATTAAGAATATGACACAGTTTAACTCAACAGGGAAGGGGACCATTGAACATTTATGTAATGTTATTCAGTGTATTTGTCAATATATACAGAAAATTACTTTTTTTGTGTGCAGTAAGGCATTAAGTATTTTAAGGGGTATTGAATTATAAACCCATGAGTAATGGCAGAAAATATTAGCATCCGGACTAACTAAAGATACAAAACAGTAGGCCTTCCGCATATACTGGTCAAAAGGGTAGTGGAGGCAGGTAAAATGGTGGACCGTGGTTGTATGTGTATATATATATACATATATATATATATATGAACAAAAAGAAGACAGAGAGCGCACGCCCCATAGTGTATTATTGTACATTTAATTGGAGGAGGGGATGGAGGAGGGATTTAAAACACTCACAAAGTAGATGTGAATAATAAGCAAATTGTGATAAAAATCACCACCGAGGCAAGCTCTGTCCCGTGTCACATCTGCAGTCCAACAGGAAATCTTCGAACGATTCACCAGGTAGCGTTCATCCTCTGAACTATCAATAAAAGTCCTCCACGCAATGTAGTATTAGAGTAGGGCCTCAATGAAACACCATACACGCTCCGGCCGTAAAGCGTGCATGTAACGTGATGACGTAATGTCGTAATGTACGTCCCTGACGCGTTTCGTCACAATAATGCAACTTTATCAAGTGCTTGCCTCGGTGGTGATTTTTATCACAATTTGCTTGTTATTCACATCTACTTTGTGAGTGTTTTTAATCCCTCCTCCATCCCCCCCTCCAATTAAATGTACAATAATACACTATGGGGCGTGCGCTCTCTGTCTTCTTTTTGTTCTTCTAGATTCTACATTGGAATTGGGTATTCCATTTGAGAGCAGCCGTGGACCCCTGGAACCTGTACATTGTTCTGTTATACCAATCAGGACTTATTCTTAGGGTTTGGATATTTTCACTTGGACTTTTTTATTATTTAATTTTATATTGTTTGTACATGAATATTCTTAATTCATGCATTTAGAGTGTATATTCTAGTTTGCTTGATATTATTATAAAACATTATTTGAATTTATTTTTTCAAATTTATATAGGATTGTTTGTATTTATTTATTTGTATATTGCACATGGTAGAATCTTATTATCATTATTCACTAGTCTAACGAGTGGCGCTACTTTTTTATTTTATATATATATATATATATATATATATAATATATATATCATATATATATATATATATATATATATATATATATATATATATATATATATATATATATATATATAACAATGAAAAGGGGCTTTTGTTAACCCCTTGTTCTACATATATTTTGTGCTTATAGGCTTTTTTCCCTTGCCTTGGGTATTAGGGGTCCATCAGTATTTTCATAGGGGTTTTCCCCTGTCTGATACATATTCTATCACAGGAGGATGTCAGGGTTTGTTTTAATATTTTTTGTATTTTATGTTTGATTATTTGTGCTGTTAAATAAATCATAATTTTCTTTGATATTTGTTCTGAGTATACTTGAGTGCTGAGTTGGGATGCTTTTCTTTTTCTTTTCATTGTTATATTACTTCTAGTCCCTAGCACCGTTAGTGGTTATTATATTACTAATTTAAGTACTCATTATTTGCTTAGTCTGTTGTAGGAAGTTTGTCTTTTTGTAATATCCCTTGCTGCAGTGGAAGTGCTGTGTGCTTGGTGATAATGGGGAAAGGCGGGGTTGCAGACCTGCCTAAGACATGCAGATGAGCATACAGTTGTATTTACATTTATATATATATATATAATATATAAAAAAAAAATTGTATTCCCCTGAGGAAGGTCCCATTCTGTAGGACCGAAACATTGGGTTTCTGGATGTATTTTTGCTTTCACTAATACACTTTGATTTTCAACATTAAGTGCTGTCTCTTGTTTACCAATCCTTGGAACGGTAACGTATAACTACATTCTCTATATGGGACGTGCACCTGTGGCTTATCAGCACCTATTGGAGTGCCAACTGCCTAATCTGACTATATATATATATATAAATATATATATATATATGTATGTGTGTGTGTATAATGTATATTATTATGTAAATTTTTATAAGTCAACAGACTATTAACTTGTAAAAGCCAACTGGAACTAATTAACTGGTATTGTCAGAAAAGTTAGCTATGCTGTATATATTCTTCTGATTTGTGACTGAGAGAAAGAGTAGGAGACACATCAGATGGTGGTCCCACCCCCGAAGAAGTCCCACAGGAACGAAACGTGCATCGGGTTTTCAATGACGCAGTTACAGTGACGTCATAGATGCGCCCGCAGCACTAGGCTACGTTCTCTGTTAGTTACACTTGCAAGCTTGTAGTAACCTGTTTGGTGAATATTGCAGCCAGTTAAACTAATTTGTGGGCCCCAGGAGGCATCCACTAGCAACAGCTAGTACTAGAGGTGTGCTCAATCTAAAGGGTGACATCCAATGCAGTGACAGGCAGTCAACTAATATACTCCTATCAGGGTCTGTGCGATCTGGCTTAGTGGCCGTCTTCACTAACATAGATGCCGTTTACTTATTTATTTATTTATTTATAAAATATTTTACCAGGAAGTAATACATTGAGAGTTACCTCTCGTTTTCAAGTATGTCCTGGGCACAGAGTAAAACAAATAATACATGGTTACAAGTACAGTTACATAAATGAACAAGGTATACATTATATACTTCATTCACCCTCCCCTCCTCCCTTCATTTGTATTCTCCTTAGGAGGTATGGGGTGTGTTTTTGATATTTGGGTTAACAACATTAACGTCTGCACATGCAGTTTACTAATGCATGTTTACACCACGGGGTTCTATACCATGTGAATTTCGGTATTTAACTCTGTGAGGTTACATTTTTTGGGTCAAATCTACACACTATTATTATGGTTTGGTATGTGCCCTGTATATGGTTAACTATATACCAGACATCATTACAGTGAGTCTGGCATAGGATACAGATTGCACTAAACATACTATAGTGCGTTATTAACTAATTATGCGGTGGCTGTAATGATCAAGAATTCGCTGGATACACTATGAACTCCATACAGCCAAGTGGGTTACCTACAAGTGCCTGCACTTGCTAAGAATATATTACTCTACATTCAATATATGATATCAACCAGATTGATTGATTAAGTGGTACTACCATAGGGTAAACATGCAGAGATCATTTATGGTACACGTTTTAGGATTTCAGGATGTTTTCCGTGTAGATCAAGTGGATATCTAGCAAATTACTGTAGCATCTTTTAGGTTTTTAATTTTCTTTGTTTCTCTCTTGGTTATAATCATTCAAATTAATTAATTAAAATTAGTGGAGGAAGAGTGCTTATTATAATGGGATTCTTTCTCTTTCTCTTTCTGTATACAATTCACTAAGCAGTGATAAGTGAATCGTACTTTAAAAGCACACAAGATTTTTGTACCAGCTAAAGGCTGGTGCAAGGGAGATGCAGACAGTCAGAAAAGCATTGTTTACATTTTTGTTCAGCACAGCATTGACCGGGACATTTCAAAGCAGATACAGGCTTCCCATAACGGGGCCTGCATCTCAGGAAGCAGAGGGTCCCTGGACATAAAACCAACGCGGTTCAGCTCCGAAGACACCCTGCATATCTACACTATGAATGAAAAGTATATATAAAAAAAAACATAATTTGCGGGCGAGATTTTCGCTGGCAGAGCAGCTCTCTCTGCAGCAGAAATGAATCTCCGGGTTAGGCCTTTTCACAGGGTCGATCCTATCGCTGGCAGCAAATCGCTCGTTTTGGGAATTTTGCTATGAACAGTAATGAAGGCTTGCTGAATACCGTGATAGCAACGCTCCAAAAAACGGCGATTTAAATGCCCTGGAGATATTTTTTTATGAAACTTTACTGAATAAGGCCCTATGTTGTGGTTAGTCCCTTTCAAATATTCTAAATGTGCTCATATATTCCTCTTTGAAAGGTACTCCCAGTCCTCCCCACATATTGCAAGGCACAAGGGCATTGCAAAATATAAATCACAAATGTGGATTGGCAATTTATAAACGTTCCTGGGGTACAAGTTTGGACTGCCAACTAAGGTTAATCCTAACACCTAGAAGTTCATTCGGACAATTTATTTTGGACCATTTCTGAGGCGACAGTTCGTATTTGTTATTTGTACTGTGTTCTGATCTTGTTCAGTCAGTTTTGGTGTCAGGCGACCTTATCTCATATATATATATGTAACGGTGTTTCTGTACTGGCCTGACCCACCCAATCTCACATTGGCCCCTGTGGTCTAACCGGTCCCCATTACAGTGTGGTAGTGTCTGGTGGTGCACCTGTTGGCAACAGGACTCCTGAGTCTCCCGCATGATGGTGTGTGGGGAGGACCCGTCCAGACAGACAGCTGAGGTAGTGTGCAGAATCCTACCTAGTTCCAGTGCAGCGCCTCCACCTCATCAGGGTCCCTTCGGTCACTTGGGGATGGTCCTGGTGAGGAACTCCTCTGTGGTGCTCCCCTCTGTACATTCACTCCACACATGTACACGAGAGGGTTTGTGATTAAGAGCATCTTTATTGCTGGAGGTGGGCTAGCTGCCCTCCACAATGGGGTGTACTTAGCCCTCCATCTTCCAGCTGCTTCCCTCCGAAAGGTACGCCTTCCCTTAATAGGTGGGTTCCCTATCCCCGCAGGGATCTCGGCCCTGTGCCAGGTCCCTGGTCACAGTTCTCTCAGGCAGCTTGTCTCTGTCTGCTTTGTGCTGCCAGACTCACAGCTCTGCATTCAGACTACTGCAACAATGTTGCAGACCTCCATGTGCCTCTTACTGAACACAGCAGCACAGCAACAGGAACTCCTAACAACTCAGCAACAACTAACTTTGGATTAGTGCTGTGCCTTATGTATACTCTGGAGGCTGACACACCTCTGACATCACTAACCATGGAGTCAGAGCCTGTGACCACTCCCATCCATACATAGGGCACCTCACCAGGGTGTGAGGGCAAACCTCCATAATTACTGCTGGCATGCCCACAACTTACCAGGCCTTACTGTCAGCAGGAGAGATGACTGCAGCCATTTTATATGACCGCTACATTCTCCCCCTGGTGAATCCCACCGTCCCCGGCTGGGACCTAAATTTGAACACCTTTCTGCAGGAAGCACTGTAAAATGAATGACATACATAATTAGTCACAACATTACAGTACATATCTTCATCATAAACATAACAGATACATCCTAACATAGATGTATAACAACCAGGGTTACTCCCTTATGGAGTATCCATTAGTGGTACTACCATACCCTCTTACGGTGGCTTGTGCACAGCATGGTCCACTGGGCTTAAAGCAGCAATGCTGTAACCCTCTGGGTGACACTTCTCATCTAACCCGCCAGGATCCCAATCTTCTTCCCCTGATCCTTCCTCCTCATCAGTACCATATCCCCTATCCTCACCAGTGGAACCCATTTTAAACTCAATTTCTCCCTCCATGAGGGGTTCAGGGACATACAGGTACTCCAACCTGTGGGGCGCTTTGTACTTGGCTATAATAGCCCTCTCGGCCCGGCTGCTCCTAGTCAGCTCTGCGTTCCCTGCCCTCCCTGGCAACACCCATGACAGGGGCTCGTCTGTGTCCACGGGGTCAGATAATATCCCAGGCCCCATAGGCTCTATATTATGCTGACATATCTGAAACCATCGTTCCTGCATCTTCCTCTTCCTCTGGGCCGGTGTAAATTCCCTCACTGCCCACCAATAGTCCACTACGTCCTCTTTCTGTAGTAAGAACCGTGTGCGGTCCATCCACCCCAGGTATCCCTCAAATAAGGGAGCCCACCATCGGGTCTCCTTACGTTCCTCAGACCCCCACTCTAGTGAGTCCCCCTCCTCTGTATCCCCCCAAGAAGATACCCCAGAGGTCCTTGATGAAAGAGGCCTAGACCACCTCTCTTGTTTGGAGCTATCCTGAGACTTAACTACGGCCACACTGGGTACCCATCGGGACTCGGATACTTTTCCCAACTGCCCTCCACCCCTCGACCCACCATCAGAGGCATAGCTGTTCAGTCTCTCCCCAGTCCGTTCCTCACCGGTTCCCTGGGACCCTCCCGACATTCCCAAACTGGACGTGGACCCACGGGAAAAGGTGACTGGGACAGGGGCTTTATCTAGGGCATGGGTTTGGGCGTAGGGACAGGTAATGGGCATCCGCGGGTTTCCGACCCGCTCTCTGCCTTCGGATAGTCCCGTATCATTGTGCGGACGTGCCGCTGGTTGGGCCTCACCCGTCTCAGCTCTCCTCGCAGCCTGCCAGCTCTGTGTTGACACAGGTGATCGGGAAGCACTGCCCGATCGCCGAGGCGTTGTGGTTCTCTCTCTGGTCATTCCGCTACCTCCGCCGGAAGTGACGTCATCACCGGAACCGGATACTCCGCCATCTTGCGATGGATCCCCATGCGGGATCTCTTCCTCCACAACGACATCCGCCGCCGGAAGTGATGGTTCTGCTCTCCGCTCCGCTCGGGCCTGGGCTAGGCCTTCCTCCGCCGTTGCCACCACCGGCGCCTGGGGAGGGTAAGGATGTATCTCACCGCTCCGTCGGCTCGGGATGGAATCTTCTCCTCCTTCCGCGCTGTAAGTCACCACGGCCGTGGGACTCCGCCTCTCGGGTTGGTTCTGCACCGGCGACACGAGACTCCGCTCCGCCGCAACACAGGTAAGTGCCGGTTCTTTTCCAGCACCGCTGTAGTGGTCCGCCGGTAGGCGCATCACCACCGTCGTTAGGATCGCTTGTTCCTCTTTCGAGGAGCCGAACTCCGACTCGGGAGTGGCATTCCCGCAGGGGACCGACGGTGAGGTTCCGGGTTCTCACCGGGGTTGTAGACCCCTCTCTCTTCAGGCTTCGTTCTGATCATTAGGAGCGATCCCCATTCTCCGGGATCAACTGGTTCGGTGCAGGCCGCACGCGGGGCTTCAGCCGTCAGCATGGCTGTGTCCGCCCCCGCCTTTACTACCAGGGAGCCTCCTGGCAATAAATAGGGATATACCCCAATGTCCATCTCGCTCTTTGTTGTGCTGGTTACGGGAGACACTTTGCACAATGGTCTCTCCTGTTCACCAGCTCGCAACTGTGGGACAGGAAGCTCACACCCAGCTCCTCCCTCAGACAACTCGGGTTTTGGCTGGCAGAGATAGAGACCCCTCCCCCTGGTGAATATTTGGGGAGGGTCCCACAAGTTAATTGGATGTTCTTTAATTGAGGCCGCACCTCTTTCAGTCCTAGAGGGCGCGGCCTCAGCTTTCGCGCCCTTATCCCCAACAGGGTGGGGTCCTTCTTTTGCCGCCAATTCCAGCCGTTTTCTTTCAGCTGCCTTGCGTGCAAAATACCCTTCCTTCTTGCATGCAGTACCAGCGGCAGGAACTACTTTTGGTAACAGTACCGCCGGCTCACCAGCTCCTTGCTCCGCTGGATTCATGCCCACGGGGCATAATTGGAAACCACTCCCCCTGGTTGAGATTAGGGGGAGGTCCCATAGATTTATCGGGTGACCCAGCACTGGGGCTGAATTAGTAACTGTCCATGAAGGCGCGGCTGCAGCTTTCGCGCCATACCCCCCATCAGGGCGGGATTTCCCTGTTGGCGCCACTCCTGGCCAACTCTCTGCAAGTCCCGAATTTGCAGAATTTTCTGCAACTGGCCCACGCGGTCTCCCAGGGAGGCGGGAGCCGCCATTTTGTAAGTCCTGTTCTCCAGATACAATCTCAATGTCCTCGCTACTATCATTCAGGGTAGCACCCCGCGGTCCTAGGCAGGGCCAAAACGGTGCGGCTACAGCTTTCGCTCCACTCCACAGCAGGCTTGTAAAAGACAGCTCAGCGACAGTTTGCTCTTCAGTGGGGCGCACGCCACGGGTGCCTTCCCCATCAGCCTCCGATCGCCATTTTGGACTCTCCGCACCACGCGGATCCTCCATTCCTTGGGTTGTCACGCTCTTGTACCAATTATCGTACATGGGGCTCCGCTCTGCGGGGGCAGCCACCACACCAGTACAATAAAGATTTGCTCAGATGCACCACTACATATGTACCTGATCTAGGCTGGACTCATGTTGCACTACCTCAGGCTAGGCTCACTCTCTCAGTGTCTGCTGTTACTCCTTCCTCCCAGTCTGTGCTCCCTATGGTAAGTGTCTGGAATGGGCTAGAGTACTCTGGCTCTGCCATGCAGTACTTGGGGCGTCTACCTCTCTTGGTCAGCCTAGCGCAGACCCTCTCCAGGATTACTGACCACGTTAACAGGCTATCCCTTCTGGCGTCCTACCAACTAGCACTACCTCAAAGTGACTCGGTCAGCTATAGTCCGGCTCCAAACCCCTCACTCCTTTCAGGCCCCAAGGTCGTCCCTGCGAACTGACAATACCCTGTCAGCCCCCTGACCGCCCCTAGGTCCATCCCTACGCAGCACAGAGTGGCAGCAGACGCTCTCCCTGTTTCCCAGTGTGCCTAGCTAGAGCCTTTCCTATTGACAGATCTGATCTCAGCAGCGCCTCCAAATGTAAAGGTGTTTCTGTACTGGCCTGACCCACCCAATCTCACATTGGCCCCTGTGGTCTAACCGGTCCCCATTACAGTGTGGTAGTGTCTGGTGGTGCACCTGTTGGCAACAGGACTCCTGAGTCTCCCGCATGATGGTGTGTGGGGAGGACCCGTCCAGACAGACAGCTGAGGTAGTGTGCAGAATCCTACCTAGTTCCAGTGCAGCGCCTCCACCTCATCAGGGTCCCTTCGGTCACTTGGGGATGGTCCTGGCGAGGAACTCCTCTGTGGTGCTCCCCTCTGTACATTCACTCCACACATGTACACGAGAGGGTTTGTGATTAAGAGCATCTTTATTGCTGGAGGTGGGCTAGCTGCCCTCCACAATGGGGTGTACTTAGCCCTCCATCTTCCAGCTGCTTCCCTCCGAAAGGTAGGCCTTCCCTTAATAGGTGGGTTCCCTATCCCCGCAGGGATCTCGGCTCTGTGCCAGGTCCCTGGTCACAGTTCTCTCAGGCAGCTTGTCTCTGTCTGCTTTGTGCTGCCAGACTCACAGCTCTGCATTCAGACTACTGCAACAATGTTGCAGACCTCCATGTGCCTCTTACTGAACACAGCAGCACAGCAACAGGAACTCCTAACAACTCAGTAACAACTAACTTTGGATCAGTGCTGTGCCTTATGTATACTCTGGAGGCTGACACACCTCTGACATCACTAACCATGGAGTCAGAGCCTGTGACCACTCCCATCCATACATAGGGCACCTCACCAGGGTGTGAGGGCAAACCTCCATAATTACTGCTGGCATGCCCACAACTTACCAGGCCTTACTGTCAGCAGGAGAGATGACTGCAGCCATTTTACATAACCGCTACATATATATAAGGTTTCCTTGCATTTGTGATTTAATTAATCACTATACATCACAATATAATTTGTTCTCTTAGCAGTAGTGCTTATAGAACCATCTTTCTTTTTTGTGAGGTTCGGGTGTGTCCGTTCCAAGGAACCAGACTCGCTCATCTATTGTAACTAATGCTTAGACCAGGAGTGGCCAACTCCAGTTCCCAAGGGCCACCAACAGGCCAGGTTTTGGGGATATCCCAATCCCTGCCCTGTCATTGACTGAGCCACCGATGGAACCACCTCTGCTGAATCAGGGTTATACTTAAAATCTATAAAAAAGACAACACATACACAGGTTACTTAGTTTGGATAACATAAGCTGTAAGATACCAATATATCTTTTCAAAGTAAACTCATATAACTTTTTGATTGAAGGGACTGAGATGTTTTAGATGTCCAACCAAACATTAATCTGTGTTTCAAAACAGCAGTCACGTCTCCAAATAATAGCATTAGGGGAAGAAAAAAAAAACTGGGGCCAAAAACATAGGATTTACTGCCAACAGAATTGAATTCAAAATACATTATGTTACAAACTCCTGTCAATTTTGCACTAAAAGAAGAAAGAACATTGAGGGGAATATATTTTTTCTGGTTCGTATTAAGATTACCACCTCAGGGAACGGTGAAAACACATGGAATCAATTTAGGATCTAAATACAAAGTCTTGCAGTTAAAAGGATAAACCTTTATGTAAATGAGACACCCGTTAGAGAAGAGAATATTATAGATATTTAAAAAAAAAATGCTTTGCACACAAACATCAATAAACATACAGAACAATAGTGTGCAAATATAAGGTGTGCGAACATAATCATAAGAGTATATATAATTAGTGATGCACATTTATTAGTAATTATATCTTATTTGAATGGTTCGCCAAGACATTTGTTTGGTTTTTTTTTCCAATATTTTATGATGGATTTTTTCTGTTATCTGGGATCTGGAATCTGGGATCTGGGTTTCAGATGTAGAATGGATCTGGATTGCAGTATGCATCATATTTATTAAAGTAAGCGTTCCCTTGTGTCTACCCCTACAGTATATATGGGCAGAGTGATTATTCTAGTGAAAGGAATTATGAACACTGCCCTTGAAGCGGCAGAGCTTATTTTGAATCTTAGTGTCATCACAACGGTTAAACTGATTGCCGGGCGAGAGCGCGGGTGCTCTGTAACTGACTCTTACTTTTATCCATCTTCTCCTGCCCGGCATCTCTTCATCTCTGCGATGTCGTGGCGTCATGTTGTCATGACAATGTGACGTCGCTGAGATGAGCAGGAGGAGATGCTGGAGCAGGTAAGAGGCCCCGCGCTCTCCTCTGGCACTGAGCCTGTAACGCCTGTATGCCTGCAGACCTGGCCAGTCCCCAGTACTGAGGTGGGTAAGGGTATAACACGCACCCACAGCAGTGAGGGCGTGCCCGGAGTATGGTAATGCATTGCCGGGCCTGGTAAGAAAGGGGTTAACGTATACTTGCAAAGTCCAGGGTGCCAGAGATCGGATAGTAATGTCCGTGTGCCAAAGTTCAAGGATTGGAGAGAGCAGCGTAGTGGTGTCCGTAAGCCAATGTTCAAGGGTTGGAGAAAGCTGCGTAGAGAAGTCCGTAAGCCAAGGTTCAAGGGCAGGAGAAAGCAGAGTAGTCAAATCCAAAGCAGTAGTTCAAGCCAGGGGAATCCAAACAGTAGCAGGAACAGGAACCAGCACTGAAACAAACAAGGGAGCTAGGCATAGCCACTGCACACACAGGAGTCACAGGAAAGCTATGCAGAGCAATGAGGAAGTGGACAGAGTGGGGTTATAAAGGAAGGAGAACCAATAGGAGAGAGAGGAGGAGCAGAGGGTTGAGTGAGAGTTTGCAGGGACAGGTCTGAGAGAGCAGGGGAGGAGACAGGGAAATAACTAAGAGATATGGCTTGTAAGCCATGGGGGCGGAGCTAGACGGCAGATAACTGGAGCGTGTGCGCGCGCCCTCTGTAAGGGTATTGTGCGCGAGCACCGCGCGTGTCACAGAATGTGAGGGAGGAAGCGCCTCGGGGGCGCTCGGCAATAGGGGCGAGAGAGACGGAGAGGCAGAGGAGCAAGGTAATGTGGAGGCTGGGGGAGTAGAGACACACCGGGGGCCGCGGAGGGATACCAGTGATCGTGAACGTGCGCGCACACTGCGGAGGATGCGCAGGTGGCCTGAATGCGTGTCAGGCCATGCCAACCACGATGCAGAGGAACGACCACGAGGGAGAGAGCGAGGATGCAGGGAAGAGGGAGGGCTAGAGGTAATGGAAACAGGTGACGGGGACAGGCTGGGAAGCGCGAGTCCCCCGATCCGTCACCGAGCCCCGCTAAGTTTCAAGCCGGTTTTGCAAAGGTCCCTTCTGATGAAGGGTGTCAGGCCCAGCAGGATCAGAACACATAGCCTCTGCTATTCAGGGAAGCAGCTCCAGCATTGAACTACCTGAGCTGCTGGATAGCTCCCCTGTCACAGCTGCTGTATAGCTCCCCTGTCACAGCTGCTGTATAGCTCCCCTGTCACAGCTGCTGTATAGCTCCCCTGTCACAGCTGCTGGATAGCTCCCCTGTCACAGCTGCTGGATAGCTCCCCTGTCACAGCTCCTGGATATCTCCCCTGTCACAGATGCTGGATATCTCCCCTGTCACAGATGCTGGATATCTCCCATGTCACAGATGCTGGATATCTCCCCTGTCACAGATGCTGGATAGCTCCCCTGTCACAGCTGCTGGATAGCTCCCCTGTCACAGCTGCTGGATACCTGTCCTGTCACAGCTGCTGGATAGCTGCCCTGTCACATCTGCTGGATAGCTGCCCAGTCACCGCTGCTGGATAGATCCCCTGTCACAGCTGCTGGATAGCTCCCCTGTCACAGCTGCTGGATAGCTCCCCTGTCACAGCAGATGGATATCTCCCCCGTCACAGCTGCTGGCTACCTGCCCTGTCAAAGCTGCTAGATAGCTCCCCTGTAACAGCTGCTGCATAGCACCCCTGTCACAGCTGCTGGATAGCTGCCCTGTCACATCTACTGGATAGCTCCTCTGTCACAGCTGCTGGATAGCTCCCCTGTCACAGCTTCTGGATATCTCCCCTGACACAGCTGCTGGATAGCTGCCCTTTCACAGCTGCTGGATAGCTGCCCTGTCACAGCTGCTGGATTGCTCCCCTGACACAGCTGCTGGATAGCTCCCCTGTCACAGCTTCTGGATATCTCCCCTGACACAGCTGCTGGATAGCTGCCCTGTCAAAGCTGCTACATACTGTAGCTCCCCTGTCACAGCTGCTAGATATCTCCCCTGTCACATCTGATGGATTGCTCCACTGTCACAGCTGCTGTATAGCTCCCCTATCACAGCTACTGGATAGCTCCCCTGTCACAGCTGCTGGATAGATTTACTGGGGCCCAAGACTAGAATTACATCCCCCCCCCACCCATGTCGGCGGTATTGCAAGCCCCCCCTATTTCACACCTCACAAGCCCCCTCTATTTCCCCCCTCTTCCCATGTCTTTCTCTCCCCTCTGTATCACTCTCTCTTTCACACTCACTACCCTCCTGCCTCAAATGTATTTATCTCCCCTGCGTCTCACTTTTACTCCCTCTTTTCCTCACTCACTCCCTCTCTCCTCTTCCTCAACCTCTCTCATTCGCCCCACCTTCCATCAATTACCCTACTCTCACTCAATCTCCCACCACAAAATACATACCAAACCCCCATTCCATATTAAAAAGACCCCCAATACATATTAAAAGACCCCCACTCCCCCAATACATATTAAAAAGATCCCAAATCCCCCCCAATGTATATTAAAAAGACCCCCACTCCCCTCAATACATATAAAAAAGACCCCCACTCCCCAAATACATATAAAAAGACTTCACTCCCCCAATACATATAAAAAGACCCCCACTCCCCTAATACATATGAAAAAAAACCCACTCCCCCCAATATTTAGAAAAACACCCCACACTCCCCAATAAATATAAAAAACCACCCATTCCCCACCAACATATATATAAAGACCCTCACTACCACCCAATACATATTAAAGAACCCCCCAATACATATGAAAAATGTAGACTTAACTTGGGGATGGTCAGCTGCAAGATAGCTTCCCGGTCACAGCTGCTGGATAGCTCCCCTGTCACAGCTGCTGGATAGCTCCCCTGTCACAGCTGCTGGATAGCTCCCCGGTCACAGCTGCTGGATAGCTCCCCTGTCATAGCTGCTAGATAGCTCCCCTGTCATAGCTGCTACTCACACCTGTAGCTAATCCTACTTATGGACAATCTAATGGCTTCTGGACCTGGACCACTTCCAGGTGTGAGCAGTAGAACTCTAAAGTATTCTGTGACAGCTGAGCTCCCCCCTGCTCTCTCCACTATAGCAAAACCCACACTTCCATGTCTGCACAGAGCTAACAGGACCGTTCAGTAAAACAGGCATAACACGAGTTATGTAACCATGGCCGGCCCATCCATTAGGCAAACCTAGGCGGTTCCCTCGGGTGCAAAGGCCCTAGGGGCGGATTAATAGTAATAATTTTTTTACATTTATTTATCTTATTTAAAAAAAAAAAAAAAATTTGTCCGCTATTTTGGCGCCCTATTATTTTTATTTTGCGTCGCGATGCAGCCCCAATAGCTACGCCATTGTTTACTTTTTGGGTGGGTGGGGACGAAAATTTTAAGTCTCGCCTAGGACGCATGAAACCCTTGTGCCGGCCCTGTGTTAAGCTTGGGCAGTGATAACTTAACATGGCGCCAAACCTATTCTAATGCGATAACTAACGGACAATCTTTTTGCATACAATTACTGGATACCTGTTAAACTCAGGGAGAATAACGCCCATTACCTATTTAGGTAACATCAGAATATTTATCCTGATTTAACAGAGCTTCATGCTTCTGGGTCTATGTACTAAGCGCGGAAAATTGCTCCTTTGGTGTATGGTTGACGCATGGAAAACTCGATTTCTCTATCCGCCCCACAAGGGTCAAAAATTATATATTTTTGGCTGCACAAAACTTGACAGTGCCAGGAGTAGCGATGTGAGTGATATGTAACAATAAAAAAAAATTATGTGCCCCCCCCCCAAAGGAGAAAGTGTGTCGAAACTGCTCTGTCAAGCTGAACTTGGAGTAAACCGTAAAAAGTCTGGTAATAGCGTTGGCGCAGAATTCAGTGGCTCTATATCAACGGAAAATGTATTGGACGCAGCGCGGTAATTACATTATATAGGCTGACAACATTTATTATTTTCACTGCATGGCTATTATAAATAATATTACGCTGAACATTTATTTTGACTGATACTAGTTATGAATTACAAAAAAACTGAATTCTGTGTTAATTTAAATTGTATCAACCAGCTATTCAACATGGAGACGATCAAAATAACAAGAAATGATGCATCATTTATGACATTCAACATATTTTATATTACATTTTAGCACTGAAGTTGTGACAACACAACATTTTTATAAATAAAAACTTGGCACATAGGCCCTTGTATTTAGGTAACATCAGATACGAATATTAGATTGTAAGCTCTTTGTACCTACAAAATTCTATTTAAAACAAATATGTATATGGTCAGCGCTACTGTATATAATAAAAACATATATCATTATATATACCTACAGATAAGAAGCAATTTATTTATTTATAAAATGTGTTACCAGGAAGTAATACATTGAGAGTTACCTCTCGTTTTCAAGTATGTCCTGTGCATATAGTTAAGGTGACAGATACATGGTTACAAATGCATTGTTACTTGCATGTACAGCTGCAGCGGCTGTTATTCGAACATTTATTGGGTGCGTCCCGCGTTACCCTGAGTGGTGGACCCGAGATGTTCAGTTGCAGACTAATGGCCTGCCAAAGTAACACAGCAGGGCCCCTGCTGTGTGAGTCCTACTGTAATCTGCCTCTCTGTAATAGACACGCAGTAAGAGGCTGAATCCGTCACTCTAACTGTGCGCCTCTCACAGGCGATCGCTGGGATTTTATTAAAATTCTAACATTACAGTAATGTAGCAGGGGATCTCCAGAGCTGAACCGCATTGATTTCAGGTCCGGGGACCCCCTACTTCCCGAGATACAGGCCCCGTTATGGGTTGCCGGTATCCCCATGTTAAAATCCTGTGGGTGAACCCAAGTGATTTGAATCGGCGCTAAAATCCCCACAAAAACAAATAAAAAATGCAACAAAAATATTACATAGAATGATGTGTAACCCAAAAAAATACTTCTCAACCTTCCAAGGAATATGCAAGGATTCCCTACAAAAGCAGTCTTGATCCGGGGTGGGAAGGGAGCGATGATTTCAGGAACACACCATAAAAATAAAGAATAACAACAATAATAGTGCAGTATATCAATACAATCACAGTCTATTAGATATCTTGGCTCTGTAGAAATTCCTACTTACAACAAGTGGAATATAAACGGGCAGTGGTCTGACTCAGTCAGTATAAGTAAAGTTGTATCTCACGCAGGGGAATGGATTCTGGATCAGGGAAACTTCAAAACGGACATCTTGCAGGTGTCATTAACTCGAATCCAGATGGAATGTGGTGTTTATGGAAGATAAAAACGGACCAATGGTATAGATCGCAAAAACACTATTTATCACATAGAAAAAAAAGTTGGAAATGTACTTACAATAAGTACAATAACTCTGTACACATAAGGGTATCGTGAGACAGTACAGTGCTGATCCTGGATGATAAAGGTTACTCCCGTCCTCCCACAGCTCCAACCTCTCCGCCGATGGATGGCGTCTGGCGTCACTTCCGGTAAACGGGTGATGACCTCCGGTTGAAGGCAATGGCGACGGACAGCAGTGGATCGGCAGCAAAACTCAGTCGTCTTCACTTCGTTGGGCAGCTGCAGCAGACTAAATTAGCAAGCTCTACGCGTTTCGCTGTACATAGACAGCTTCCTCAGGAGATGATTAACTTACCCTATATATATATATATGGTCAGCGCTACTGTATATAATAAAAACATATATCATTATATATACCTACAGATAAGAAGCAATTTATTTATTTATAAAATGTGTTACCAGGAAGTAATACATTGAGAGTTACCTCTCGTTTTCAAGTATGTCCTGTGCATATAGTTAAGGTGACAGATACATGGTTACAAATGCATTGTTACTTGCATGTACAGCTGCAGCGGCTGTTATTCGAACATTTATTGGGTGCGTCCCGCGTTACCCTGAGTGGTGGACCCGAGATGTTCAGTTGCAGACTAATGGCCTGCCAAAGTAACACAGCAGGGCCCCTGCTGTGTGAGTCCTACTGTAATCTGCCTCTCTGTAATAGACACGCAGTAAGAGGCTGAATCCGTCACTCTAACTGTGCGCCTCTCACAGGCGATCGCTGGGATTTTATTAAAATTCTAACATTACAGTAATGTAGCAGGGGATCTCCAGAGCTAAACCGCATTGATTTCAGGTCCGGGGACCCCCTACTTCCCGAGATACAGGCCCGGTTATGGGTTGCCGGTATCCCCATGTTAAAATCCTGTGAGTGTACCCAAGTGATTTGAATCGGCGCTAAAATCCCCACAAAAACAAATAAAAAATGCAACAAAAATATTACATAGAATGATGTGTAACCCAAAAAAATACTTCTCAACCTTCCAAGGAATATGCAAGGATTCCCTACAAAAGCAGTCTTGATCCGGGGTGGGAAGGGAGCGATGATTTCAGGAACACACCATAAAAATAAAGAATAACAACAATAATAGTGCAGTATATCAATACAATCACAGTCTATTAGATATCTTGGCTCTGTAGAAATTCCTACTTACAACAAGTGGAATATAAACGGGCAGTGGTCTGACTCAGTCAGTATAAGTAAAGTTGTATCTCACGCAGGGGAATGGATTCTGGATCAGGGAAACTTCAAAACGGACATCTTGCAGGTGTCATTTACTCGAATCCAGATGGAATGTGGTGTGTATGGAAGATAAAAACGGACCAATGGTATAGATCGCAAAAACACTATTTATCACATAGAAAAGAAAGTTGGAAATGTACTTACAATAAGTACAATAACTCTGTACACATAAGGGTATCGTGAGACAGTAGAGTGCTGTACCTGGATGGTAAAGGTTACTCCCGTCCTCCCACAGCTCCAACCTCTCTGCCGATGGATGGCGTCTGACGTCACTTCCGGTAAACGGGTGACGACCTCCGATTGAAGGCAATGGCGTCGGACAGCAGTGGATCGGCAGCAAAACTCAGTCGTCTTCACTTCGTGGGCAGCTGCAGCAGACTAACTTAGCAAGCTCTACGCGTTTCGCTGTACATAGACAGCTTCCTCAGGAGCAGATTAACTTCCCCTATGGGTGGGTCCTAATATATAGTGTCAGTAATTGCAATCAATTACAACTTAATTGATAACAGACATAAAAAATGTGGTATATTAACCTGCAGGTTCGCCTATAAATGAGGCACATAACTCTGCGGTTCAAAAAGACATACAATACATATATTAAACTTATTGATAACTAATAAACAATTAATTAATATAGAATAAATAATAGCTAAAATATATAATTAAAAGAGCTCATCATTTGGTGGGGATGCCGTAACGGGAAGAAGGAGAGAGAGGAGACAAAAAACGGGCATTAGTAGAGATTACCAAAGGCATCTAAAACAAAGTGGGCATGTTGCTGTTAAAAAACATCCTGTTATGGCTTTAAAATTAGGCAAGGAGGATAATAAAAACAGCTAATAAAGTTTAAAATGACTAATAAAATGAAGTACAAGGGCCAAAGTTATTAAAATACTCATATGATCTGGAATGAATATAGTAAGAATTATATAGAAAAGGGGGGGGGGCTGTTATGGAGCAGACTAGGAGGTCAGAAACGGTGTTATTTCAAAATCTGCATTGAGACCATGAGGAATAAGTGTGTTCAATTTATGTATCCAATACATTTCTCTTCTACTCAGGTCTATCTCTCTGCTGTGTCCCCTCCAGTGTTGTTTCACATTTTCGATTGCAATAAATTTTAGATTGTCTGGGTTAGATTTATGATACTTAGCAAAATGTTTTGATACACTGTGTGTGAGAATTCCACGTCTAATATTACTCAGGTGTTCAATGATACGTGTCCGAATGGGTCTTGTGGTCTTCCCTACTGCTGCGACACACTTTATTCAAGCAAATACCCAGTATGTACCTGGCAGATACCTGGAATGCGCCTCTCCTCACCTCTGACAAGCCCCGTTGCATTTGCCTTCCCAGCCTGGGTTCATGCCTGGCTGATGGGCGGCTGATCTGTTAAATGATAATGATTAGGATTTAATAGGCTGCAATGCTTCGCGTGTCTACCAGATGGCATAAATTCATGAATTGTAATGCAGTATATATATATATACTGTGCAGTATTGCAGCCAGCGGGAATAAAATGCTTCAATCCCTGCCTGGAAAATACCTCAATGCACTCGGGCAGAAAACAGTCACAAACCTCAATACACCCTGGTATACCCGAATTCGTGGGACTAGCCGAGCTCGAATAAAGTGTGTCGCCAGTGTACATATTGTAGCCCACAAGGACACTGTAGGACATATATAACAAAGTCTGTATAACAGTTGATATATTGTTTTATTTTAAAAGATTCTTTACTGTTGTTACATATAAAGTTTTTTTTATCTGACTGTTTGTGTTCACAGGCCTTACAAGATGAACATCCATAGAAACCTTCTATACTTTTAAACCAACTTTTGTTATTGGTATCTAATTTTTTAAGTGCACTTGGAGCCACAATGTTTTTTATATTTTGTGCTTTTTTTTAAATAATTTTTGGTTGTTCCGGTAATATTTCCCTTAGAATTGTGTCTGTTTTAAGAACGTGCCAGTGTTTTCGTAAAATTTTATTAATGTTATTAGCTTCTTTGTTATAAGTTGTTAGAAATGCAGTTTCAAAATTATTAATATTCGGTTTTAAAACATTTTTTGGTTCTAGTAGATCTTTTCTCTGTAATGATCTTGCCTTATCAAACGCTGTATCCAAAGTATCTTTTTTATAATTCTTTTGTATAAAACGTGTTTCTAAAATTTTACATTGTTCATTAAACATATTGTCATCTGTGCAATTTCTGCGTATTCTTCTGTATTGACTGTAAGGCACACCATCCATCCATTGATGGTGATGACAACTCGAACGTAAAATAAAATTATTGCTGTCAACACTTTTAAAATGGGTTTTAGTTTTTACAGATCCATCTTCTATATAGATGACCAAATCTAGATATTCAATGGAGGTCTTGCTTGTTGTATGGGTAAACTTCAAATTTAGCTCATTGACATTCAAATTTTAAATAAATTGTTCCAGACTTTGCTGGTCTCCTTGCCAAATTAAAATAATATCATCAATGTAGCGCCACCATAGGACAATGCCCCCCCCCCCCCCCCCCAGCATGACATTGGGCCAGATGTTATGGTCCTCCCAAAATCCCATAAAGAGATTTGCATAGCTGGGGGCGAACTTCGTCCCATGGCGGTGCCACATTTCTGAATGTAAAAGATTTTATCAAATAAATCAAATGTTATCAAAAAAAATATTTTCCAATATAAAAGCTATACTGTCCAACAGAAATTTCGCCTGTAGATCATGTAGTTCTTGATCTTTATCCAAAAAATACTTTATGGCCTCACAACCTAAATTATGTGCAATGGAGTTATAGAGTGAAGACACATCTATAGTAGCCAAAATGTAATCCTCCTTCCAAATAAAAGTTTCTAAAGTTTTTAAAATGTCAGTAGTATCCTTTAGATAGGATTTCAATGTTCTTACATAACCTTGTAAAAAATTATCGATATATGCCGACAGGTTTGAAGTAAGCGAATTTATACCTGAGATAATCGGCCTACCAGGGGGGTTCTTTAAACATTTGTGTATTTTAGGTAATATGTAAAATATCGGTATTTGAGGTGTTTCATTGTAAAGGAATTTGTATTCCTGTTCAGTCAAAATACCGATATCTCTCCCTTTATCTAGAAGGTTTTTTAATTCCATACTAAATGTATTTGTGGGATTTTTCTTCAGTACTTCATACGTATGGGGGTCTCCTAAAAGGCGGCTTGTTTCTGTTAAGTAATCTTCTCTGTTCATAATTACTGTCCCCCCACCTTTATCCGCCTGTTTAATTACTATGTTTGAGTTTTCAGTAATTTCTTCTAAGGCCTTCTTTTCATCTTTCGTCAGATTATTTCTAATTTTTGATTTATTATTTTTAGAAAGGTTTTCAAAATCTTTGACAATCAAATCATAAAATACTTCCAAATGGTTACCCTTGTAATATGTTGGATAAAAAGTAGACTTACTTTTTAGAGTAGTATGTTATAATTTACTTTGTTCTGTCTGAACTACTGGGTTTAAATTGGTTAATCTAGATTCTCCATAACAGCCCCCCCCCCCTTTTTCTACATAACTCTTACTATATCCATTCCAGATTATATGAGTATTTTAATAACTTTGGCCCTTGTACTTCATTTTATTAGTCATTTTAAACTTTATTAGCTGTTTTTATTATCCTCCTTGCCTAATTTTAAAGCCATAACAGGATGTTTTTTAACCAGCTACATGCCCACTTTGTTTTACATGCCTTTGGTAATCTCTACTAATACCCGTTTTTTGTCTCCTCTCTCTCCTTCCTCCCGTTACGGCATCCCCACCAAATGATGAGCTCTTTTAATTATATATTTTATCTATTATTCATTCTATATTAATTAATTGTTTATTAGTTATCAATAAATTGAATATATGTATTGTATGTCTTTTTGAACCGCAGAGTTATGTGCCTCATTTATAGGCGAACCTGCAGGTTAATACAGGCATACCCCGCATTAACGTACGCAATGGGACCGGAGCATGTATGTAAAGCGAAAATGTACTTAAAGTGAAGCACTCCCTTTTTCCCACTTATCGATGCATGTAGTGTACTGCAATCGTTATATACGTGCATAACTGATGTAAATAACGCATTTGTAACAGGCTCTATAGTCTCCCCGCTTGCGCACAGCTTCGGTACAGGTAGGGAGAGGGTATTGCTGTTCAGGACGTGCTGACAGGCGCATGCGTGAGCTGCCGTTTGCCTATTGAGCGATATGTACTTACTTGTGAGTGTACTTAAAGCGAGTGTCCTTAAACCGGGGTATGCCTGTATACCACATTTTTTATGTCTGTTATCAATTAAGTTGAAATTGATTGCAATTACGGACACTATATATTAGGACCCACCCATAGGGTAAGTTAATCTTCTCCTGAGGAAGCTGTCTATGTACAGCGAAACGCGTAGAGCTTGCTAATTTAGTCTGCTGCAGCTGCCCAACGAAGTGAAGACGACTGAGTTTTGCTGCCGATCCACTGCTGTCCGTCGCCATTGCCTTCAACCGGAGGTCATCACCCGTTTACCGGAAGTGACGCCAGACGCCATCCATCGGCGGAGAGGTTGGAGCTGTGGGAGGACGGGAGTAACCTTTACCATCCAGGATCAGCACTCTACTGTCTCACGATACCCTTATGTGTACAGAGTTATTGTACTTATTGTAAGTACATTTCCAACTTTTTTTTCTATGTGATAAATAGTGTTTTTGCGATCTATACCATTGGTCCGTTTTTATCTTCCATAAACACCACATTCCATCTGGATTCGAGTAAATGACACCTGCAAGATGTCCGTTTTGAAGTTTCCCTGATCCAGAATCCATTCCCCTGCGTGAGATACAACTTTACTTATACTGACTGAGTTAGACCACTGCCCGTTTATATTCCACTTGTTGTAAGTAGGAATTTCTACAGAGCCAAGATATCTAATAGACTGTGACTGTATTGATATACTGCACTATTATTGTTTTTATTCTTTATTTTTATGGTGTGTTCCTGAAATCATCGCTCCCTTCCCACCCCGGATCAAAAATCCTGTGGGTCACATGACTGTGGGATCTAAAGAAAGCAGAGGGATTCCGGGCCTGTATCTCTGAAAGTAGGGAGTCCCCGAGGCTGAAATCAACTTTGTTCAGCTCAGGAGAGCCCCTGCTCACACACACAATAAATAAAAATGTAAACAGCTTCATTACCTTAGCGGCCATGCTTTGCTCGCTAAGGCAATGAAGGGGTTAAGGCACAGTACTGTAGCAGATTACATTATAATATGTACTGTACTACCCACCCACTAATACACAAGCCACCCACCCCCCGTGCCGACTTTAATTTTTCTTTTTAACTACGTCATTTAAAGGGAATGATGCCAGCCAATCAGAATGGCTGTGCTTCATTTCCCTTTAACATGACGTCACTAATTCTAAGATAGCCGGTATTTCAGACAATCAATGTGGGAATTGGTTCCCACGATCTGATTGGCTGAAATACCATGTGACTCCCAGCCACCTTGGATTTAGTGACGTCACGTTAAAGGGAAATGAAGAACAGCCATTCTGATTGGCTGGCACCATTCCTTTTAAATTACGTAATTTAAAAAAAATAAAGTCGGCACATGGTTTTAACAGCCAATCAGATGGCTGTTAAACCAGTTCCCGCCCAAATGTGATGTCACAAGCCCTATTTAAGGCCGTTGATAATGTGTATTGTAAAATTTGGTTAGTGTACCCTCAATACCCATAGAGGACTCGTCTGCTTGCTTCATTGGACCCTTGTAGGAATGTTTATTAAGACAAGAACGCGTTGCACCTGTGTCTACAAGAAAATCTGTTAATCTTCCATTGACATACAATGATAATAGTGGTATATCTAACCATCCATTAGACACAGAGGCTTGTGGGCAGACGAGGGTTTCTGTCCTCGGGCATCCCTATTGGCTATAGGGCATCTCTTGGTTCCACGCAACATTATAGTGAGGGCTAGAAGCATTTTGCCCCTGATAATTGTGATTCTGATGTTGCCTCTGGGTATTCTGCTGCTGATTATTGCCCTGGCTTTGCTGACCATAGCCCTGATTTTACCTGTTATTTCCCTGACTCTGATAATCCTGCTGCTGATTTTGTTGTTGGTTGTTACCCTGAGAAGGGGCCCAACATTAATTTCTCCAGTGTCCTGGTCTCCCACAATTAAAACAAACACCTGGTTTGCGCTGGTTATTCCCTTGCTGTCCCCTTCGCCTTCCTCTATTCTGTCCTCCCCTGCTTCTGTAATTATTGCCTCTATAATTCTGCAGCGAGCCATCATGAGCATGCATTATAGTGGCAATAATTCCCCCACTCTTAAAGTGCTGGACAGGAAAAGTATGGCGACGGCGAGCAGCTAGGAGGAGAAGTAATTGAGTCAGACACCACCAGTGACAGTGACATCTGACTCAAAAGCACAATGGCATACTGGCATTATTTAGTCCCTGAGATTTCAGTGTTAGTACAAATGGTTATATAGCAGTCAAAATGGAGTCCCCACTTGATACACACATTATCAGCCGTGACGCCTCATTTGAGCCCAAGAAGACGTCGAGACAATATCGGTTGTGATCTACCATGGGGCTTTTTGGATTACAACAAGAAGATACTGTAGAAGATTAAGAAAATAAAGAAATATTGACAAATGAAGATAGAAGAAGCTGATTAAAGAAAGAAGATCTGGGTACCTTATCCGGATCTTCATGGCGGATGGCATCGGATGCTGTTTGAGGCCTTCCTGGTACGTGAGCTTCCTGTTTCCCCAGGAGTCGGAGGGCCAGCGCTACTAAGGCTGCGTCCAGGGTCAACGCTTAGGCGCTGACCCGTGCTGAGGCGCGCTGACGCTTCTCAGTGAGCCCCTGCAGCCACAATGAGAGCGGCTTTAGCAGGGGCTCGCGCACACTCCTGCAAGCGTGCGGAAGCGTAGGTCTTATTCAAATTATAGATTTTCGCGCTCACAGGAGTGCAGGGACGGTCAGATGAGCGGTTCGCCCAATGACGGCAAACCAGCTCTGTGACGTCACAGGCCCCCCCACCCCCGACACGCCCCCGAACGGCGCGCGGACCAAGGCCAGGGAAAGCAGCCGCTTTCCCTCAGTCTCCGTGGGCCTCTGCACGTCTGCAGTCCTATGGACGCAGCCTAATGGTAAGTAAAATATTGCATGTTTGTAAATGTATTTTGTTACAGGTTTTTACATTGGATGTGTATTTTTATTTTTTATGTTTTGCACATTGCCTGATAATGTATTAATCTGTACCACTTTAGGGTACAGATCAATACATTATTAGGACAATATTTTTGTTGTCATTTCAAGCTTTGTATTGATGGTGATTTTTGCTATGTCAGTTTAATATGTGGATGTCATTGTTTGGTATGTTGCTGCATTATTTAAATAAAATGCTGGCGATTGATATTTGTTTTTAATTAATGATGTCTTGTGTTAGCTAATGCTTTTAATCATTGTGTTGCAGACATTTTTCATAATTAATTTATTTCTTGTTTGGTTACTGTTTCTATTAATTACTTGTTATTTTATTAATTGAAACCAAAGACAACATAAAACACAGACAAAGCTCAGTGCACATTCAGTAAAACTTATACACGGTACGGTGCCTAAATATACATGTATAGATAACTAATAAATAAAATGGTCTTTTAGTTTAACATTTTGGCCAAATTGTTGTAAGCCCCTGAGCCAACTGTATGTTTTATTTTATTAATTGGTTTGATTGGTTACTGGTAGCATTAATGCATTGTTGTTATATTAATTAATAGCTTTGATTGGTTAATGGTTTAATTCCTTGTTGAGCTGGATTGTGCTTTTATTAATTGCACGGGTTGGCTACTGGTTTTATTTAGTGAATTGGGGTGTTCGGATGGTTTAAAATGTTTTATTATTGTGTCTTTTGTGCATTAATGTATTGTGATTAGGTGCCCATTGTGTGCTATAGTGGCTTATCAAGCCCATATTATTATATGGGTATGATGTACCACTAAACTACTCAATGGGTACAGGGGGTGGGTGGTTAGGCCTCCCGGGTGGGTAACGGGGCAGGGTGGGTTAACCTCTTAATTACTGTAGCGGTTATTAACCGCTAAGGTGATTAAGTGGTTAGGGGCCATTAGATTGTATTTATTATGTACGTATGCTTTCTGGCAACGGAAGATAGGACCTGCTGTATCGTGACGAGGATGACCATCATATTGTTGTCGTAAGTAGAACTGTATTTATTTACTTTATTTATGCTGGCTAATGTTGTGTTTAAACACACAAAAATACAGTTATCGCTCAGTACCAAAAACAAACAATCAAGTATAAGGCTCCAGGTGCGTAGGGAGGAGATAAAGCAAAAACACAAATAGCGAACAGAATCACTCAGGTCCCTATTGGCACACACTCATGATGCACAAGTATAATTAACAAGGAAACATATCCATTAATTTCAACCAAAATTCCCACTACCCCAATGAGGGTATATCAACAATAACAGACAGAGGGCTTCATTCAGAGAGGGTTGATAAAAATTATCGCCAGGGCTTTTAAAATGACGCTTTTTTGGGTGTTGCTATCACGGTATTCAGAAAGGCTCGATTACCTGTAATAGCAAAATTCCCAAAACGGGCGAGTTGCTGCCAGCGAGAGCCTCTGAAAAGGCCTAAACTGGCGATTCATTTCTGCTGCAGAGAGAGCGGCACTGAGAGAGCCGCCTCTCCCAATTGAAATGTCGCCCGAAAATTATTTATTTTAATATACATTTATTTCATAGTGTAGAGGTGCAGGGGGTCTCCGGAGCGGAACCACGTTGGTTTTATGTCCGGGGACCCCCTGCTTCCCAAGATACAGGCACCTTTATGGGGTGCCAGTATCTCCTATGCAAGGAAATGTCACGGTCACGTGACGCAGGACATTTCAATGCAGAGGGATACCGACACCCCATAAAGGTGCCTGTATCTCGGGAAGCAAGGGGTCCCCGGACATAAAACCAACGTGGTTCAGTTCCGGAGACCCCCTGCACATCTAAACTATGAAAGAAATGTATATTAATAAATATTTTAAGAAACATTAACATGCCCCCCCTCCGCCCAAACCCATACAGTACAGTAATTGGCAAAATAACTATTATCCAGATATGGATAATATATTATTTGCCCATTAGTAAACACTGCATTAGCATACAAAAATAAAGTAAATAAATACAGTTATACTTACCAGTCCAGCAGGTCCCTCTGTCCTCCGTAGCAAGAAAGTATATACAGTATATAGATAATAAAGACATTCTAATAGCCCCTAACCCCTTAATCACCTTATCGGTTACTAACCGCTATAGTCATCAAGGGGTTAACCCACCCTGATCTGATACAAACCCGGGAAGCCTAAGCACCCACCCTGAACTGACTATACCCACCCTATACCCATTGAGTAGTATAGTGGTACATCATACCCATATAATAATATGGGCATGATAAGCCTCTATAGCACTCAATGGGCACCCTAATTACAATACATTAATACACTAGACACACAATAATAAAACCTAACTAAACTCCAAAAAAACACACTTCACTAAATAAAAACAGTAGCCAGCTAATCCAATCAATACAAGCAATAACAACATCAACAATGAATTAATTAAACCATTAACCAATCAAACCAATTAATTCCTAAACCAACTCAAAATGAATAGTAACACTAACCAATCCAAACAATGAATTACTACAACATTAATGAATTTAAACAGTAAACTACAAAGAAAGATATTCTAACAATATCTGAAATAACCATAAAACGCATTAGCTAACATAATATAACATTAACTACAAACGAACACCAATCGCAAACCTTTTATTAGCATTAAGCATGAACAAACAAACAATCACATCCACATAATAAAATGAAATGAAAAAAAGTAACAGCAATACCAAGCGAGAAATGCCCCCAACTATTGGCATAATAATGTATTAATCTGTACCCTAAAGAGGTACAGATTAATATAGTATCAGTCAATGTGCCTTCCCCAAAAAATCAAAAAACACATCCAAAGAATAAACCTGTAAAAAGAGACATTTACAAACATTCAATATATTACTTACCATTAGAAGCGGTGGCCCTCCGACTCCCGGGGTAACAGGAAGCTCACGTACCTTGAAGGCCTCCAACAGCATCCGATGCCATCCGCCATAAAGATCCGGCTCAGGTACCCCAATCTTCTTTTTTCTTTCTTTAATCACCTTCTTCTATCTTCATCTGTAACCATTTCTTGATCTTCTTTATCTTCTATCTTCATCTGTCAATCCAAAATACCCCATGTTAAATCCCAACCAATGTTGTCTCGTCGGCTTCTTGAGCTCAAATGAGGCGTCACGGCCTTAAATAGGGCTTGTGACGTCACATTTAGCCTCAAAATGGTTAACAGCCACCTGATTGGCTGTTAAAACCATGTTCCAAATATAATTTTTTTTTTTTTATATGACGTCACTTAAAGGGAATGATGCCAGCCAATCTGAATGGCTGTGCTTCATTTGCCTTTAAGATGACGTCACAAAGCCAGCGTCACATGTTATTTCAGCCAATCAGATCGTGGGAACCAATTCCACACTCTGATTGGCTGAAATACCTTGTGACACAGCGCCATCTTGGATTTAGTGACGTCATCTTAAAGGCAAATTAAGCACAGCCATTCTGATTGGCTGGCATCATTCCCTTTAACATGACGTCACTAAATCCAAGAGAGATAGCTTGCAGGGAATGAGAGGAGGAGTCAGGAGAGTGACATGCCTTAGAAGAGGAGCGTGTGTGCGCGCCCTCTGTAAGCTGAGAGTGCACGCGCACAGGCTGCATCACACGACGCGCGGAGCACCGCGGGCACCCCAGCGGAGGGAAGCAGAGGACCGGATGGGATCACTACCAGAGGTGAGGGACTGGCAGCGGGCATTGAGAGTGTGGGGCAGTAAGAGAGGTAGACGGAGCGGGACAGGAATGAGTAAGCGCAGAGAGATTGGCAAGGGAAGGGACAGAGGGAGAGAAAGAAGGGGAAGGAATCCTCTGAACCGTCACAGTATCCCCCCTTGAGGATCGATCTGCGAGCGATCCAACCAAGGCTTTATTGGAAGTTTTTGGTGGAATTGTTGGAGTAATCTTGGGGCATGGATATGACGTGCTGGTACCCACGAACGTTCTTCCGGACCATAGCCCTTCCAGTGGACCAGGAACTGGAGTTTGTTTTTAGACCAGCGGGAATCAATGAGGTATTGGACCTCGTACTCCTGTTGTCCTAGGGTGGAGACTGGGTTGGGTTTCCGAGAGGGAACAGGAAAATGAGAACTTTGCACAAAAGGTTTCAGGAGGGAAGTGTGAAACACGGAAGGAATCCTCATGGTGGGAGGCAGGTCAAGACGGTAAACTACTGGATTAATCTTCTCTAATATTTTGAATGGGCCCAAGAATCTCAGAGATAATTTAGGTGATGGCGTTTTAAGCCTGATATTCTTTGAGGATAACCACACCCTGTCACCAGGTTTGAAAGAAGGAACAGGTTGACGATGGCAATCCGCCTTGGTCTTTTGTTTGGCAACCGCAGATTGTAGAGTTTTGACGATTTTTTTCCAAGATTCCTGTAGATTAGCAACATGAGTCGGCCGCAGGAACGCCCGAAGGAGAAGGCGAGAGAGGAAGGCTACTGGGGTGGAAACCGAAGTTAATAAAAAAGGGAGACTCATGAGTAGACTCGTTTTTGAGAGAATTGATAGCAAATTCGGCCCATGGCAAAAGTTGTCCTGTGAGTCAGATATGAAGCATCTTAGATATTGTTCTAGAGTTTGATACATCCTTTCGGTTTGACCATTGGTTTGAGGATGGCATCCTGAGAAAAACAAGAGAGAGATTCCGAGTCTCTGGGAAAATGCCCGCCAGAATTTAGATCCACGGTCAGAGACAATAGAAATGGGAACGCCATGTAACCTGAACATTTCTTTGGAAAAGACATCAGCCAAAGTGGCAGAATTAGGGAGACCCTTGAGGGGAATAAAGTGTGCTTGTTTAGAGAACCTGTCCACTACGACCAGAATGGTGTTCATTCCTTTGGAATTGGGCAATTCGACAATGAAATCCATCGATATATGCTTCCAAGGTTGTTCCGGAATGGGAAGAGGTAAGAGAAGTCCCGAAGGTTTGTGATGGAGTGTTTTACTCTGGGCACATACAGGACAGGCAGTAGTAAAGTCGAGAATATATTTGTTCATCTTTGGCCACCAAAATGTCAGTTTAATGATATCTGCTCTCCTTTTGAAGCCTGGATGACTGACTGCTCTAGAAAAATGACCCCAAAGTAAAATTTTATGGCGAAAGCGTGGGGCTGCGTATAGGCGTCCTTCTGGTACCCTGAACCTGCTGAGAATGTGATCTTGAGCTTTGTTGATTTCGTCCAACACATCGAAGTTGTTAGCGGAAATTATACATTTGACAGGAACAATAGGCTCCGTGGTTTCATTAGCTTCGGTTTCTGTGGCGAACTGACGAGAGAGAGCGTCTGCCTTGACATTTTTGGTACCAGAAATATATGAAATAGTATAGTTAAAGCGGGAAAAGAAGAGCGACCACCGAGCTTGGTGGGATCCCAGGCGACGAGCCCCCTCGATATACAACAAATTTTTGTGGTCAGTGAGGATAGCAACTGGTTCCTTGGAACCCTCCAAAAGGTGCCTCCATTCTTGAAGAGCCTGTTTTATTGCCAAAAGTTCACGATTACCAACATCATAATTCCTTTCGGCAGATGAAAATTTCCGCGAAAAAAAACCACAAGGGTGGAGTTTCTCTTGGGGAGAAGTCCTCTGGGAAAGAACTGCGCCAGCTCCTACATCCGAGGCGTCGACCTCCAAAGTGAAGGGGAGTGAGGTGTCCGGATGGCGTAGGATGGGTGCGGAAACAAAAGACTTCTTGAGTACCTCAAAAGCAAGAATAGCCTCCGTGGACCAGGAAGTGGTATCGGCGCCCTTCTTGGTCAATGCGTTGATGGGAAGAGCAAAAGAAGAAAACATTTTGATGAATTTCCTGTAATAGTTGGCAAAGCCGAGAAAACGCTGCACAACCTTGAGTGAATTAGGCAGCGGCCAATCGAGAACAGCTTTCAGTTTTTCTGAATCCATGGAGAAGCCTTGGCTGGAGATGATACAGCCTAAGAAGGCAGTAGAGGTCTGGTGGAACAAACACTTCGCCATCTTGGCATGTAGGCGATTAGAACAAAGCCTAGAAAGCACTAGATTGGTATGTTGAATGTGTTCCTCCAGGTTTTTAGAGAAAATAAGAATGTCATCCAGATAGACTATGACAAATGTTCCCAATACATAGCGGAAGATGTCGTTCATGAACTCTTGAAAAACGGCAGGAGCGTTGCATAAACCAAAGGGCATAACAAGATATTCATAATGTCCTGATCTTGTGTTAAATGCTGTTTTCCACTCGTCCCCCTCCCTTATGCGAATGAGATTATAGGCACCTCTTAAGTTGAGCTTTGAGAAGATAGAGGCCTCCTGGAGACGATCGAACAGTTCAGAGATAAGCGGAAGGGGATACCGGTTCTTCACCGTGATCTTATTGAGTTCGCGGAAGTCAATGCATGGCCTAAGTGATCCATCCTTCTTCTTCACAAAGAAGAAGCCAGCCCTGGCAGGGGAGGTAGAGTTGCGGATGAATCCTTTCTCCAAATTTTCTTAAATGTAGGACATCATGGCCTCGGTCTCCGGGACGGAGAGGGGATATGACTTAGACTTAGGCAGGACGGTCCCAGGAATCAGATCGATAGGACAATCGTACGGGCGATGGGGAGGTAGAACCTCTGCTTGTACCTAGTTGAACACATCCAAGTACTCATGATACATGGTAGGCAGGATCGATAGATTAGAAGGAACGGAATCCAGGCCGGCAAGCACTGCAACAGGAGACTCCGCAAGAACAGCATCTGCAGACGAAGGCCACTGGAGAGGCAGAGTACCGGTCCAGTCAATGCACGGATTGTGGAGTTGAAGCCAAGGCAATCCTAAAATAATTTGCACTGTAGGAGATTGAAAAATATCGAAGATTATTACCTCCTTCTGTCCATCAACCAAGGTCAGTGTGAGAGGAATAGACTCCCAAATGATAAACGCCGGCTGGAGTGGTCGGCCGTCGATGGTGTCAAGGCCAATAGGAGATTTTCCTTCTGACCAAGGGAATTTGATTCTCCGAAGCGAACTTCTGGTCCAGGAAGTTACCACCAGATCCCGAATCGATGAAAGCTTCTACCTGCAGGAAAAGGTTTGGACCCTCCAAAGTACTGTAGCAGGAAGCAGAAACTTCTTTGGGAAAGCTTCGGGGAGAGAGGGGCAAGGAGAGACAGTACCCAGTAGAAACCCCTCTACATTTACTGGGTGTGCCCGTTTCCCGGCTTCAGGGGACAATTCTGGAGACGATGTTCCAGAGAAGCACATTAGAAGCAAAGTCTATTCAGACGACGTCGCGCTCTCTCTGTGGCCCGAAGTTTATGACTGCCGACCTGCATCGGCTCCGGAGACTCCAGTGCCAGGAGGGGTGTTGTAGGCGACCTGTGAGAAACAACAGAAGAAGGAGAGCGAGAACAGTGCCTCTCGTGCCGTCGCTCCTGAGTACGCTGATCCATGCGTACGCTCAGGGTACTGAACTCCTCCAGGGAAGAAAGCCGGCCATGAGTAGCTAGATCGTCTTTCAAGGTATCTGAGAGTCCGTGCCAGTAAGCTGCGGTGAGTGCCTCATCATTCCATTGGGTTTCAGCGGCTAGCGTACGGAACTCAATGGCGTATTTGGCAGCAGATCTTTGGGCCTGTGCAATATGAAAAAGAGAGAAAGCGGCTGTCTCGCGCCATGCAGGAGTATCGAATACCAGTTGGAACTCACGTCTGAAGAGAGAGTAATCTTGCGTTAGTTCGCTTTTGCGCTCCCATAGGGGGGAGGCCCAGGCGAGAGCGTCTCCGGTGAGCAAGGCGTAGATATACGCTACCTTAGCACGACCAGTGGGAAACAGGGAGGGGGACATCTCGAATTGCACCTCGCATTGGTTTAAGAAACCGCGGCAGGCGAGGGGGTCCCCATCATAGCGATTTGGTGAAGGAATACTGGGCCCAGAGCCGGCATAGGTTGTGGGAACCGGTGGCGTTGGAGCCATGGGACTCTCCTGAGAGGAGAACTTGGCCAATTGCTGGGTGACTGCAGACAACTGGTTACTTACAAATTGTAAGGCGTCTATGGAAATACCTTTACCCACCTCAGGGGGGTCTGCGTTTGTTGGGCTCTGCATAATGTCACGCCTGTATGTCCGCAGACCTGGCAGAACCCAAATACTGAGGTGGGAACGGTATTACACCACACACCCACAGCAGTGGGAGAAAGCCCGGAGTATGGTATAGCGTTGCTTGGCCTGTTGGAAAAGTGGTTAGGATACTTGCAACGTCTTGTAGGGTTAAATGTAAGAATGGTCGTATCCGTGTGCCAATGTCCAGGGGTACAGAGAGCAGAGTAGTCGAAGTTCAAAGCCAGGTCCAAGGATTCCAGAGGTCAGCAAAGTTCGTAGCAAGGTTCAAGGGTTACAGAGAGCAGGGTAGTCCAGGACAAGCAGGGGTCAAAGCCAGGGAAATCCAAAGTAACACAGGAGCAGGGACAAGCAGGAACACAGAGGAAGCACAGCATAGGTCAGCACACACAGGGAAACAGGAACTATGCAGAGCGATGATAGAGAGGACAGACAGGGATTATAAAGGAAGACACACCAATAGGAGAGAGGGGAGGAGCAGAGAGAGAAGTGGGAGACAACAAGGATAGGTCAGGGAGAGAAGAGGAGGAGACAGAGGGATCAGACAGAGAAATAGCTTGCAGGGAATGAGAGGAGGAGTCAGGACAGTGACAGGCCTTAGAAGAGGAGCATGTGCGCGTGCCCTCTGTAAGCAGAGAGTGCGCACGCAGAGGCTGCGTCACAAGACGTGCGGAGCGCCGTGCCACGGGCACCCCAGCGGAGGGAAGCAGAGGACCGGATGGGATCGCTACCGGAGGTGAGGGACTGGCAGCGGGCATTGAGAGTGTCTGGGAGCGGGGAGCGTTGCCGCAGGGGCTCGGGGACCGCGCGGGTGCGCGAGGCTTGCAGGGCATGCGCTGAGGCAATGGGGCAGTAAGAGAGGTAGATGGAGCGGGACAGGAATGGGTAAGCGCAGGGAGATTTGCAAGGGAAGGGACAGAGGGAAAGAAAGAAGGGGAAGGAATCCCCTGAACCGTCACAAGCCCAAGAAGCCGACGAGACAACATCGGTTGGGATTTAACATGGGGTATTTTGGATTGACAGATGAAGATAGAAGATAAAGAAGATCAAGAAATGGTTACAGATGAAGATAGAAGAAGGTGATTAAAGAAAGAAAAAAGAAGATTGGGGTACAGATCTGGATCTTCATGGCGGATGGCATCGGATGCTGTTGGAGGGCTTCAAGGTACGTGAGCTTCCTGTTACCCCGGGAGTCGGAGGGCCACCACTTCTAATGGTAAGTAATACTGTATATTGAATTTTTGTAAATGTCTCTTTTTACAGGTTTATTCTTTGGATGTGTTTTTTGATTTTTTGGGGAAGGCACATTGACTGATAATATATTAATCTGTACCTCTTTAGGGTACAGATTAATACATTATTATGACAATATTTGGGGGGCATTTCTCGCTTGGTATTGCTGTTCCTTTTTTTCATTTCATTTTATTATATGGATGTGATTGTTTGTTTGTTCATGCTTAATGCTAATAAAAGGTTTGCGATTGGTGTTCGTTTGTAGTTAATGTTATATAATGTTAGCTAATGCATTTTATGGTTATTTCAGATATTGCTAGAATTTCTTTCTTTGTATTTTACTGTTTAAATTCATTAATGTTGTAGTAATTCATTGTTTGGATTGGTTAGTGTTACTATTCATTTTGAGTTGGTTTAGGAATTTATTGGTTTGATTGGTTAATGGTTTAATTAATTTATTGTTGATGTTGTTATTGCTTGTATTGATTGGATTATCTGGCTACTGTTTTTATTTAGTGAAGTGTGTTTTTTTGGAGTTTAGTTAGGTTTTATTATTGTGTGTCTAGTGTATTAATGTATTGTAATTAGGGTGCCCAATGAGTGCTATAGGGGCTTATCATGCCCATATTATTATTATATGGGTATGATGTACCACTATACTATTCAATGGGTACATTGTGGGTATAGTCAGTCAGGGGTGGGTGCTTAGGCCTCACGGATGGGTGAAGGGGGTATTAGCCCTAAGGATGGGTGTCTAGACCTTGCGGGTGGGTAGCGGTTGGGTTAACCCCTTTATTGCCTTAGCGGTATTAACAGCTAAAGTAATGAAGGGGTTAAGTCCCCCTGCAACCCCTCTGCAAGGCCTAAACAGCCACTAAGGGCCAAATTCCCTCTTCACCCACCCTCCCTAGCACAGTATTGTATTGTATTGTATGTCTTTACAGTAAGCCTGGCACGGGTGTTTAACCCCTTCATTGCCTTAGCGGTTAGCTGCTAAGGTAATGAAGTTGCTGTACATGCATTTTTCCTGCATCAGATGCATGCCGGGGGGCTCCGGAGCTGCTATTAATGGCTATCAGCTCCGGAGACCCCCGGCATCAATCCGAGGCAGGAAAAAGGCCTGATTTTTTCTAAGTCCCGACACATCGCAGCTCATCGAGGCCACCTCCCCACCAATTTACCTAAAGTTTGAGGTGAATTGGATTTGGGGAGAAGAACGCCTTTTAGGGCTGCGCTAGGCTGCGACAGGTGACTCGTGGATATCTGAATCGCTCGAGTTTATGATCATCACGAAAATGGTCGATAAGCGGCTGATCGCCGCTCAATTGGCGAATTTCTTTTGGTGATAAAATTTTCCGGCGATACAGGCCGTTATCGAGCACTTATCGAGGCTTTCTGAATACGAGTAGCCATTTTGGTCGATAAGTGCTCGATAAGGGCCTTATCGAGGCTTTCTAAATGAGGCCCAGAGAGTCTGTATAGAAACAGAAAATATCAAAACTTTAATGTTGACAGATAGTCACGCCAAAACAAGTGTAATTATGTACAAGTGAGTTAAAAAAGGAATAAAAATGATCCCCTGAGGGGAGGTGTATCAGGTGGAAAGTTAGTAGTGAAATCAATCGGCTTAGTAGCTATATTGTAATAATCTTAGCCTCACTACAAATCACGCCATATATATAAGCTGGTGCGGTAATTACTAATATAACCCTACTAAGGTATATACCCTACAAACTGAATACACGTGGTATATCGTAAGCTGCAGTGTTATTTGGGGTAGAGGGATGTGGGTATACAGTTTAATTTAAACTTAGAGGTTCGTTTTGACCCCTTTGGGGCAGGTTGCGCAGGCCAGTACAGTCCTACGTTACTGATTTTCGACTTCCACCTACATTCCCTCCATCCTTTGATCACCAAGGATTGCAGTACATTCCTACAATAATCACGATGTGTTGCCCTGTTATGTCAAATAAGATCATTACTAGGAATCTTGTCTCTCCTTACACCAGAGTTACATCATCCTGCTAGTTAGGTTTATTTTTTATATATACCTCTTTAAGTTTGTTTTTGTCTGTTTGTATCTGTTTTGGTTTACTTTCCTATTAAGGGATAGATTGTGTCACTAAAACAGCTGTTACCAATTGTATCAGACCATTATTGTGATTGGTCTGTTACATTTGTCCCACCCACTCTGTAGGGTATATCTTCCGCATGATGCGACTGGTATGTAGCTTCTCCCCCTGAAGAAGTGTCTACGGACATGAAATGGCGTCGGGGTGCAGTGACGTCACAGTTGTGGCGCCTGCGAGTGGGACGGTTTTCAGGACAGTGGTGGCGGGAGAATTCCTCACTCTGCTTGGAGATACGGTTGTATACCAGACACTGCTGACATTGTGGTGTTGCAGCTGCAGCTTTCTGATATTATCATTTTTGAGGTTGAGTGTGGGGGCATTATCTGACCGAGGCATTCTTAGGCGTATAGGTTTATCACTGCACCACTATCTATTGCCTGCACATACAGCGTGTATGTTATTAAACACCACACTCTTTATTATATTTACCTCTGCTGTGGCTGCAGCTTACGATATACCACGTGTATTCAGTTTGTAGGGTATACACCTTAGCAGGGTTATATTAGTAATCACCGCACCACCTTATATATACTGTATGGAGTGATTTGTAGTGAGGCTAAGATTATTACAATATAGCTACTAAGCCGATTGATTTCACTACTAACTTTCCACCTGATACACCTCCCCTCAGGGGATCATTTTTATTCCTTTTTTAACTCACTTGTACATAATTACACTTGTTTTGGCGTGACTATCTGTCAACATTAAAGTTTTGTTATTTTCTGTTTTTATACAAACTGTCTGTCTATTATTGTTGATATACCCTCATTGGGGTAGTGGGAATTTTGGTTGAAATTAATGGATATGTTTCCTTGTTAATTATACTTGTGCATCATGAGTGCGTGCCAATAGGGACCTGTGTGATTCTGTTCGCCATTTGTGTTTTTGCTTAATGTTGTGTTTAATAATGCTGAAAAAATCTATTATCCATATCTGGATAATAGTTATTTTGCCCATTACTGTACTGTATGTGTTTGGGTTAGGGTTAGGGGGTGTTGATTTATTTAAGTGTAGGCCATGTTTTATTTTTTACATACAGGGTTGGTACCTTAGGTCTGCGGAGACCTATGGAGACCTCCCTCGGACCCTCTGATGCCCACGGGTATCACCTGCGGACCCACAAGGAACACCTGCAGGGAAGAACCAGGGGCCCCGCAGCTGTGGGGGTCTCGTGGACCCGCAGTGACCACCCGAGGGTCCAAGACCCCCGTGGGAACCACCAGACACCTGTGTGGCTGACCTGGGGACCCCCAGACACCCACTGGCCCACCCGTGGACCCCATTAGGGGCCCACGGTGACAAGCGCGGGACCACCTGGAGGCCCACGGCACCTAGCATGGACCACCTGGAGGCTTCCAGACACCTGTGGGCACCTCCCTCTGGTGCACTGTGGGGTCTGTGGACACCCGTCAGGACCACCGGGGACCCCCGTCGGCCTGGGGTATTAATCCTGTGTGTAAAATAATAAATCATGAATTTATGGGGGGTCTTTTTGTGTATTAGTGAGTGGGTAGTGCACTACATATTGTAATGTAATCTGATACAGTACTGTGCCTTAACCCCTTCATTGCCTTAAAGTTGATTTGAGCCTCGGGACCCTCTACTTCCTGTCATGGAACAAGAATCACATTCCTGCCCGACCCCCCTTCTGCTTGTCAGCTCCTTAAGTTCAGCTACAGGCATTGGTTCCACATACACACACCGTGCCTGTGTGATGTATCAATATGTTACCCTTTCTGCCTGTGAGCAGGCAGCCAGTGAGCTGCTACAGCAGTTTCTGAGATCCTCACCAGAATGGGCTAGTCTGCCCCCCCTCCTGTTTGTTCAGACATGGTCTGCCCCTAGACTATTCCTTTACCCACACTGCACCTCACTTCCTTTTCCACCCTGGAGACAGTGAGTAAAAAGAACCCCTTCTCTGTTTATCCCCCTTGGTGAGGCCATCTCTTTTTACCGGTTCTTAACTAATAATCACCACTACACACCATCCACAAGTATCTGTATCCTGCTGCCTTTTCCCAATAAAGTGGAGGAAATATTACAGGACTTGGAGTGATTTAAAAGGGAACTGTGTTAATGCTATCGGGAGCCATTCATACCAAACGTGACCCTGGCTTCAGAATACTTCCCAAGATACAGGCCCTGGTATGGGGTGCCGGTATCCCTCTGCTTTGTTTAGATCCCACGGTCACAGGATTTTAACATGGGGATACCGGCACCCCATAACGGGGCCTGTAACTTGGAAAGTAGGGGGTCCCTGGACCTGAAATCAATGTGGTTCAGCTCCGGAGACCCCCTGCTACATTACTGTAATGTTAGAATTTTAATAAAACCCACGCCTGTGAGAGGCGCGCAGATTGAGTGACTGATTCAGCCTCTTACTGCGCGTCTATTACAGAGCGGCAGACTACAGTAGGACTCACACAGCAGGGGCCCCTGCTGTGTTACTCCTGCGGGCCGTTAGCCTGCCAGGCACAACTCACAAGGATCACCGGCATATATCGAAATTCCATTTGGAGATGTATTCGAATAACGGCTGCAGCAGCTGTATGTACTTTACTATCATCATGGATATAGAATTCTTGTAACTATAAAGCGAACGGCGACATCAAGCGTTTTTTGAGGTTACATTTGCTTACTAACTACTGTAGGTTTTTTTATCTACAAGGATACACAAATAACAGATTAATTCATTGCATCTATATTAAGGAACAGGATTAATTAGCACGGCACAGATATACCTTGATCTGTCTCACATGAACTGCTGGTTCCCTGGATGCATCCCTTTTTAATCCTCCCTGTCATATTCCCATTTATCTTTCATTAGACAATATGCTATTTCTCTCCGTCATGTCCTGGGATTAGGAAAATGAGTCTAGCAGAACATTCTTTTAACCTGTCAAGCAACGTGCAAAAGGGAAACCAAAATGACTAGTCTTACACTACTATTTCTCAGCAGGATTTAAGCTTTATTTCCTATAATGATTTAGGCTTAAGTTATACGTTGATGTGTTTCTTTTGGGTGGTTTTGCTGTGCTGCATACAATTGTACATTATCAGGAAAAAAATCATTTTTCTGCAGCAATAATTTCTTGATTTCACAGATTTCAATGTTCAGAAATAGTTGTGTTTTTTTAAATGAGAATTTAGGCATCTTCACATATTTAAATGGAAAGCCCAATGTAGTCATGTATATTGAAATTGTAATATACAGTCGTTAAATGCTCTCAGCTACGATCGCCAGCTATTAAAAGCTACAAATACTGTCCCCAGGGGTATAGCTATAGCCCGGGCAAATCCCAGGGGCCCGTACTCTTGGGTGGCCCACTCTCCCCCCCCTGCCCCCACCCTGTCGGGGGCACATTTTGGGGCCTGAGATGCAGGAAGCACAGAGGGAAATCCCTGCCACTGCAGGTGGGCGGGGCCTGGGTCAGGGGGCGGGGCCCTGAGATGCAGGAAGCACAGAGGGAAATCCCTGCCTCTACAGGTGGGCGGGGCCTGGGTCAGGGGGCAGGGCCCTGAGATGCAGGAAGCACAGAGGGAAATCCCTGCCTCTGCAGGGCTTGTATACTTTCCCGGTTTCCATTTGGAAAACATGGCAAACCGGGTGCGGACCCATTAGCGGAGTCCATTATTCTGCTAGCCAATCAGGAGGGAGGGGGGCATCAGGAATTTACCAAACAGGGCCATGGGTGGAGGCAGTGTCTTAGGATGGCCCCTAGGGGCAAGGCCTGGAAGCATGGAAAATTTGAACTGACCAATGGGAACCGGGCTGTCTGGGCTAGGACGCAGACCTCAGTCCCCAAATTCAGTTACATACTGTACCTCCAGCATGGTTAGACGCCTTGTTGGCAGGGAGAGATCAATGCTTCGGCCTGGGAGTGTGTACTCTACGAGCAGGTGGGCGCATCTTTCTGCATCCTCCAAATGTCCCTTAACATTGCACCTGGTCCCACACAAAGGCTTAGCCCTCTGACTCACTGCATGCTGGCCATTTAGCTATTGTTAATGGCCCAGGTACACCATGAGACACACAAACAAAGTTGAAACACAGTAGTCAGAGATACCTAACTCAGGTTACCTATTACCAGGGCTGGAAGATCTTTTTCAGCCCTGGCATGGCATATTAACCCCTTAGTTGCATCACAATCTTTCTAAATAAGAGCAGCAAGCAGGCTTAACTTTTATTGGCATGTGCCAAGCTGCCCCTACTGTCACAAATACCACAACTTTGTATTTATTATTGGAACCAATGGGGTTAATGTATTAATGTAGAGAAAATTGAGTTTAGATGCACGGCTATGTTTTTTGGAGCAGTTTCTAAAATCTGATACAATACAGTATGTAAGACTTACGCCACATCAGACATGGAGGAATTGTACGGGCAAATAAAAGCGAAATAGAATGGCACGAGACGCAGAATGTGATACATCTCATTATAATCTGTGCACCATGTAACTCCCCCAACTCCTCCTACTGACTCTCCCCAAGGTGCAAGCTGGGGCAGAGACGCAGAATGAGATATATCTCATTATAATCTGTGCACCATGTAACTCCCCCAACTCCTCCTATTGAATCTCCCCAAGGTGCAAGCTGGGGGAGACAAGGAAAAATTGGTGCAAAATACTTTGATACATAGGGGCAGAATGAAAATGCCAAAATTGCCTTGATATATAGGAGTATAATCTCTAAACTGCAAGATCGCCGATATGTGCGATCTGACCAGAAAGCCGCATTGAGTTTACAGCATACAGAATATACACCATAGTCTCTGTAGAGTATCACTTCTAAAGAAGTTGCCAATAGAAGTTTGTTTTGACGCATTGATCCATTTTCTGCTGGCGTTTGCGTCAAATGTTGGAAAGTATCTTTTACATTTGATTCAAATTGTTGGCCAGAAAAGTTTATGCCAGCTCATTCCTGATATATAAAACAGACGCATTGTTTGCTATGTCTCATTACAATTTGTGCGTCATATAGCCGCTAATTCCTTTTATTGACACTCCTCTGTCTAGTCACTACTCACTCCAGTGACGCAAGGAGACACAGATAAAAATGGCTCCATTTGCGTACATTGTTCTCATAATTTGCCCTGACTGATCACCCGCAAAGTATCCATAGCGTTAGAAATAGGGAAGAAACACCGAAGAAACTCCTTTGCATAGATTTTTCATGACAAAGAGAGAAATTGTGTTATATCTCATAATCGTAACATGTAGAACTAAAAGTAGAGATGGGCAAAAAAAAAAATGGTGTGGTTCTGGATCTGACCCGGATCGGCAGGTTCCTTTGGTCCTCTGATTTCTGCGAATCAGTCTCAAAAACAGCGATCCGCCTATTTCATTTATTTTTTCTATCACGGACAATTCACATGGTGGATTAATAATCTGTGGTCAGATTGTTAAAAATCGCACGGATTGAAACTGGAACGGTCCGTCAACGGATTTTACACCTCGGAAAGAATTTTGAATGGAATGTTCCAAGAAACTGTGTTTGGCAGGTCCACCACATCCCAAGTACATAGTAGGCTCATTAAACTGAACTACTGACCAGTTGTTCTCCCTGGACCCACCCGCCTTTTTTGAACCAGGATGGGAAACAGTGGCATAACTACTACCCAGGATGCCTGGGCACGCCCCCGGGGCCCCAGCTCGGGGGCCCAAAGGGAGTCAGGACCCTCCCTCTCGATGCTTGATAACCCCTCAAAGCGGATACAGAGACCCCGCGCTCTTCCCCCACAGCAATGAAACTGAATGCCGGGGAGAGAGAGGCGTCTGTAATACAGATGCCCTCCTCCATGACATTGTGGGGAGAGGATGTCCGGTGCCACAGCAAACAGCAAATCTGACTCCAGTTCCGGTGATAGTACAAAAAAAGCTTTATTGAAGAAGACACACACTTAAAAAACAGCAGGCTGCAGCACAGCCTCCTCCTCTACGCATTTCACGCTATACTAGCGCTTCGTCTGGGAGTGAGGAGAGTGACTGCGAATCGATGTGTGGATCAGTGGAGAGGAAAACGCACGGTGTGACATACTTTTTTTAAGCTAACGGGTCCGGTGAGTGCGTGAAAAGCATTTATGGCTCGTAGTGCAGCGTCTCGGTTAAAGAGATTATGGACCTCACGGGATGGGAGGAGGCCGCTTTAAAGGGTTTTTTGACCAGGTCTAATCTACTTCAGTTAGCAAAATGAGGGAGAATTTTAAGAAGGCACCAATGTTTCTGCTACATGTGTCAATGAACAGGCCCCCTAAAACTGATAACTAGCAGTCGTTCACTACTCAAAGAAATTCCACTGAAATATTATTCAGATTTATTATTATCATTGGCAAGATCATGTGACCAGGCAGTCACTATATACAATTGGTGCACTGCTAGATACAAACCCCCCTACCCCCACAAACACATACAAAAAAACCTACTCCCCAAATACATAACCCCCTCCGCACCTCAAATACATTTTTTTTTAAAAACCTGAAAAACATACAACCCCCCCACTCCCTCAAAAAAACAGACCCCCCAAATACATACAAAAAAACTCCCAAATACATACATATAACTCTCCCCCCCCCCCTACTCAGCCCCAAATACATACATATTTTAAAAAAAGAACACCAAATAAATACAAACTTGCCTACCTTGGGGGTGGTCTCTGGCCTCTGCTGCCCCGGCTCTCCCCAAACTTCTTGCCCGTCTGCCGGTCCTTTAGTTGCCGCCGGGGCCCGGCTCTCCCTCAGCTGTGGGCCTCCATCACTGACTGTCCAACGCTGAGCTTCTAAAGTAAGAACGCGCTGGGCCTCTTTCTCTTGCCGGTGCGCAACGGAAGCTGAACCCAGATGTCAGAGAGAGGCCCGGCGCGCACCAGCATCAGAATCTCGGTGTGGGACAGTCAGTGAGGGAGGCCCAAAGCAGGGGAGAGCCGGGGTCCAGTGGCAACGGGAGGACCGGCAGCTGGGTAAAGAAGTTGGGCCTGGCCAGAATTTAGGCCCAACTGGTTTGTCCGGCCCCCCGAAGCCACTTGTCCCGGCTCTACCCCCTATCGGCGGCCCGGTATATACTCTATATATGTGTGCATGTACGTGTGTGTGTGGTGTGATGTGTGTATGTATATATATATATATATATATATATATATATATATATATATATAGTATTATATTATCTTAAACAGCTGTATAGCGTTTGCTTTCTCTGTTACAGTAACACAGTTTAGTGATATGCTTTGACATACTATAAAATTGACAATCTTCTCACACATATTTTTATTTCACGGTTGACAACTTTACGGTCTTTTCATTACAGTGAAAGGCACAGGCCTGGTATAAATAATGAAAATGGCTGTAAAAGCATAATTAAAACACATTTTTTTTTTCTCACTGTGACACTTTGCTGTGTGTTCACTTTTACACTTAGTCTCTCCCTATGTTTTATTGGTTTAAATGTCTTAGGAACCTTCAATATTGAGCAAAAATAGCAGAAGATCTAAAGAAAAGCAATATACATTCAAATTATATTCACAGTGAATCATGGAGCATCATAAATGTTAAGGATAAAAGGGAAATATTGATGTATTACTCTTACAGGTAACTCGGAACAGTGACTCAGTAACATGTTATATATAAGATGCACTTAAGAAAGCAATTTATTTTGGTTAGGAAAATCAGCTTTTTCATTAAATAAGAATTACTTCTAAAATGTAGAAATGTGTTAGGGAAATATAGCAATGTTTGAATCCAATTTTTCTTCTGCTTTAAATTACAAAATAATAGCCTACGCTTTTATGGTCGACTTGTACAATTGGAGTACAAGTTTGTATAGATCTTGTTTTGTAATAATATCAGACTTCCCGTTTTTTTTTTTTTTAGAGGGCCTTAATTTACGTGTTTACTGTTTAATTAAGGAAATATATGGTAATTTGAATGCTTCAAAACCAATCCGTTTATCCACATCCACATACAGATATAACAAGTAATTGAGTAAGGAGTTAATATTAACTCATTGAAAGTATCCTGCGGGGAGAAAGGTGAGTTGGCTAGAGTAGCCGTGTGTATTAGCCCTGGTTGCATATCTAAGTCACATGCTCGCTTGTGTGCTGTTCGTGACAGATGGTATATGGGGATGGACTGAGAGGAGATAGTGTTCATTTGAAGGACCTTTGCGAAGGTGAAAAGTGGGCCAGCTAGAGAGCTGTGCATTAACCCTTGTTCTGTATGCAGGCCACATGCCGTACGTGAGTGCTCAATGAAAAAGCTATATTGTTACAACTTTAGCTGATTGGTAAAAGCTGACATCAAATATCCCTAATGATGGCAGTCCACTCATTATACCATAGAACAGCCAAAATGGAAAGGTCTCAATGACTCACACTTGGGTTTCCGGTTTCAAACACAGCTTCAGTTTTTACCCCTTTCAAAGTCCGAGAGACTTGAAACACATTATCCAGATTCACGTTTTGGCCAAGATCACCAGGGCTCGGTTAAATCGTCACGTTACATAAATCAGGAACAGACGTTATTGTTCCTGAGGTTAACGCCCAAAGCGAAGTATATGCAGAAACGATGTCCGAACTACGCGCATTAGTATAGGCTTAACATCATGTTATTGTAGCATCACGTTGTGTTACAGTATCTTCCAGTAACGTGATGTTAAGCAAGTTTCGGCGTTACTACTATCTGAAATGCAAGGGCTTAACTAATATTATAGGCTAAAGCTGGTAAATTCTGGGCATTATTGAAATCCCTGCTCTCTGATTGGATAATGCCCAGAATTTTAACCAATCAGTAATGGCTCGGAATTTTTGGCACATTGCCAAGTTTTTCAGCCAATCAGCTTTCGGGTTTCATTCACAAAGAGGGAAATTTACTCTTAGAAAGGGGGGGGGTGATTGGACAGAAAGCAGCAGTAAGGCACAGACATATCCCCCACGCTGCCTGCAGCCAGGCACTGACTCCACCCCCCCCCCCTGCCTGCAGCCAGGCACAGACTCCTCTCCCACCCTGAATGCAGAGAGCTCCACACAGGAGCGTGAGGGGAAAGGTTTGTGTGTCTGTGTCTGTCTGTTGTGTGTTTTGTGGGTGTTGAGGGAGCAGCAGAGTCTTGTTGGTGTGTGTGTTTTGTTGGTGTAGAGGGGGAGCTGCAGTGTGTTTGTCTTCAGTGTGTGTTTTGTGGGTGGAGGAGGAGTGCAGAGTGTTTTGTTGGTGTGTGTGTCTGCTGAATGGAAAAACCGACTCACGGCCAAGTTAGAAGACCGTTGGGCCGTTTTCTCCACAAGTGAAATGGATGTGGGCTGCAGCCAAAATGCCCAACATACCATCCGTCTCAGTGACACCACCTCCTTCCGAGAGCGTTCTCGTCGCATTGCCCCTCCGTATATGGACGATGTAAGGGACATCTTACAAGAGATGGAGACAGTGGGGATTGCCACCGAATCCCGGAGTCCCTACGCCTCGCCCATTCTTGGTGGTGAGGAAGAAGAATGGGTCAATAAGATTGTGTGTCGACTACCGGACACTGAACAATCGCACGGTACCCGATCAGTACACTCTTCCCCGCATCGAAGAGATTCTCAACGCCCTGATGGGGAGTCAATGGTTCAGTGTCTTGGACTTGAGATCTGGGTATTACCAGGTACCGATGAGTGCAGAAGACCAGGAGATCACTGTCTTCATCTGTTCCCTATCTATCAATTTACGCGTTTGCCTCAAGGCACATGTGGAGCTCCAGCCACATTCCAACGTCTCATGGAGAAAACTATTGGTGACATGAATCTTCGGGAATGCTTGGTCTACCTGGACAATATTATAGTCTTTAGTAAGACCTTAGAGGAACATGAATAATGGCTGCTCAAAGTGCTGGACCATCTGGGACAAGAAGGCCTGAAACTGTCACTCAACAAGTGCCCATTCTGCCACACCTCGGTGACCTATGTGGGACACATTGTGTCCACTGATGGTATCGCCACTGATCCAGCTAAAGTGGAAGCAGTGGTGAATTGGCCCCGACCTGAGAACATCATGGAGCTTCGTTCTTTCCTCTGCTTCTGTGGCTATTATCGCCGTTTTATGGAGGGGTATTCAAGCAAGGCCAAGCCTCTCAACTATATCCTTAAAATATACCCCAAGGACACAGGGCAAAAGGCCACCTCTGCCAGACAGTCGTTCGATGACAAATGGACGGCCGAATGTGAGCGGGCCTTCCTGGGTCTGAAAAAGTCCAACAGAAGCACCTGTTCCCGCTTATGCCGACCCAGAACAGCCCTACATTCTTCATGTAGATGCAAGTCTCAACAGATTGGGTGCTGTCCAACACCAGAAATACCCAGAGGGACTCCGACCAGTAGCCTACATCAGCCATAATCAGACTCCCAGCGAGCAGAACTGTCCGGTACACAAGCTGGAGTTCCTTGCTCTTAAATGGGCAATCGTGGATAGACTATATGATTACCTCTATGGCGTAAGTTTTGAAGTAAGGACGGATAACACTCCGCTCACTTACATATTGACCACGCCAAGTTGGATGCTACCGGCCATCGACGGTTGGCGGCCTTATCAAACTACAAATTTACCCTGAAATATAAACCGGGGCCACTGAATATTGGAGCGGATGCCCTATCCCGAAGACCAGGCCTGAGCACCACTCCCGATGATGACCTCTGAAAGGAGTTCCCTGGACCAGGGATGTGAGCCATGTGACATACTGCGGTGATCATAGAAGATAGAGTGGTCTTCTCAGAGTTAAGGGTCGTGGACTCCTTAGGGTGCCACTCCAAAGCCATCCCGCCGCACATTGTGACCCTGAAGGGATTAATATCACTCATGATAAGATCATTAGATGGAAAGACATGCTAGAATACCAGATGCAGGATGCTGTGGCGAGCATTATTTGCCAGGCAATCCAGAGGAACAAGCCTCAACTTCTGAAGCATGCCCCCAGCGACATGGTCGCTATACTTATGCGCGAAGCAGACAAATATGAAATGAATAACTGCCTACTCTAATGGGTGGTACGGTATCACGACCACCCGGACAGAAGACAATTGGTTCTGCCTAGGAACCTACAACATATGGTTTTGAAAGCCTTGCACAATGAGCATGGACATCTTGGCATTGAGAATACCTTTGGGTTGGTTTGAGACCGATTATTTTGGCCAAAGAGAGGCGTGTTGGTGGAAAGACACTGTCGTTGGTGCTCCAGGTGTATCCAGCACAAGATGCTTCCTACCCGAGCCGCACCAATGGCTCACTTGAAGAGCTCGGGCCCCATGGACTTGGTGTGCATGGATTTCCTGTGCATCGAGCCTGATTCCCGAGGTGTCTGTAACGTGTTGGTCATCACGGACCATTACACGCAATATGCACAAGCCTTCCCCACCCAAGTCCAGAAGGCCATCACGGTGGCGAAGATAATGTAGGAAAGGTACTTCATACATTATTGCCTGCCCAATCGCCTTCATTCTGCCAAGACTGGGATTTTGAGAACAAGTTGATCCGAGACTGCTCAAGATTGTTAATATCACAAAGTCCCGGACAACTCCATACTATCCAGAGGGTGACGCTCTGCCGGACCGATTCAACAGGATATTGCTGGATATGCTCGGCACGTTGAAAGGCGCTCAAAAGTCTGAGTGAAGCCGACACGTGGAAACCTTGGTACACGCGTACAACTGTACTCATCACAAGTCCACCGGGTTTCCCCGTACTTTCTCATGTTCGGGCGAGAAGCCAGGCTACCCGTGTATGTGGTCTGAGGGTATCAACCGATGGGGTACCCAACACGACGCATTTCAAATACATGCAATGGCTTCAGGAGAGTCTGAAACAGACCTACATGATGGCCAAGAAGTCTCTGCTCAGCTCAACGCCAACAACAAGAGGTGCTATGATCACAAGGTCAGACACTGTGAAATCCATCCTGGAGATGCCGTGCTTCTCCGCAATCTCGGAATTCCCGGGAAACACAAACTAGCAGACCGTTGGCGTGACGGTGTATTTGAGGTCGAGTCGCTGATGTCGGGCCTCCCAGTCTACCGCATAAAAGACGTGGATGGCCGGGTAAGGGTCTGGCACCATAACCACCTTCTCCCTATTCCACAAGTGGAAAACGATGAGACCGAAATACCGGCTACACCACTGGACGGTGAGCCGGAACAATTGGAGGCTGCCAAAGATACCAACCATAAGTTCACCAAAGACCACACTGATGGTGAAGAAACTGTCAATGGGACCGTAGAGGATCCTATGGAGGGACCCTCTCAAAGGGGACCCCAAAGTCATGGAGCACCTACTGGAGGAGCTACGAGAAAAGGGCCCATCGACCAACGCCTACCAGGGTGGCTCCAGCGAGTCAATCTCTGGATCCTAGAAGCCTGTGCTTCGTGCCCCAGAGAGACTATTCAGAGACATGTATACCCTCAATAGGAGAGGCTGAGCCTCAGGACTTTGTTTATTACTCCCCAGAGGGAGTTGCTGAAGAACCGCTCCAACGGAATCAAAGAATTAGACATCCTCCAACTCAGATGACCTATGATTCAATTGAGGTACCCCATTATGAGGCTCAGTAGTGGGCTCGTAGCAAAGTGAACTCCGTTATAGGAATGTTTACGGAAATGTACAACCTTATGTAGAGTCATGGTGCTAAGTTGTATATAGTTTATTGTATTTGTATTATATAACTTTCAATATTGTTGTGTTACACATTCACAAGCGGAGCCGTTGGGGTTTCCACCAGGGGGAGGATGTAGCCCTGTCCTCCCTTTAGCTCTCCTCACCTCTGCTGCAGGCGGGTAGCCGGTAAGGGCGTCGTCATTTTGTTTGAGCACTCGCATGCGCAGAAAAGGTTTGCGCATGCAAAGGTTCCAGCAGCCCATGGGGCTGCACAACACATGACACTGTACAACCAATAGGGCTGCTAGAATCTCCTGAGGGGATTGGAACTTTGGGTGTGCTTGAAGTTTGAGCTGACAATTAGGAGAGTGGCAGTTGGAGCTGGGACAAGGAAGGAGTGAGTTATATGTGCAGATGTCAGTGGCATCTGCACTAGGCCAGATACCCCCTATTTTGCCCCAGTTGGGCCCCGACTCCCACATAGTTTGTGGCTGTGATAGAGACTTGCCCATCAGATAGGGATCCTGCCTGCGGCTGGCTGCGACCTGTGGTCCAAAAGACATTGTTTATGGTGGTACAATCCACAAGGGACCCACCCAACATAGAGCCGGAGGTTTCGCAGTATCAGCATCGGATCCATGGATCTGAGTATTGTGACAACAGCGTGCCCGAGTGTGGCTTCACCCGGCACGTACCCAACGTATCAGTGCACCTACTCAAAAACTATAGTGGAGCAGCGCTGTCACACACAGCTTGGGTGGGGGAGCGTAGGATTGGAGGGTACGGCTGTGTGTGCCTGGTTGGTGGTATATATATATATATATATATATATATATATCCTAGGTTATTTATGTTCAGTAAAACTGTTATCTTTCATAAGTGTGTGTTTTATTGTATGTGGGTTCTGTAGCGGGGTTATTCTACATCATAGGATGCTGTACAGGTGGAGGCGCTACCGACCGAACATCGACTCAGGTATATATATATATATACTTTCATAAAAAAATTGTCGTCTTCTCTGATCATAAACATCTCCAAATTGTCCACGTGTTTATTTCAATGTACATTACACAATTATTTCAATGTCATTCAAGGAAATCGAGGCCGGCCAACGAGGGTATCTAAGGAAAATACTGCACAGATGGAGTGGACTATGGTAGCTGTCACATTTATTGTCTGTTGCAAACTACAAGAAGCTATCTCCCTTCTGTTTACCAGCAAGACAAATGTTAGTGATGACATGAGGGGCTAGTGAAACAAAACAGTGTGTTTGTATGCACACATTGTATGAAATAAGTACGCATGAGTAAGCTAAGTGGAGAAGATTTTTTCTGGTGAATGCTTTTGCTTTTTGCTGACACAGAGTGGCTGCCCACTATTTTTGAGGTTGAGCTTTAGAATGTACAATCAATAGGCTTTAGTGTTCGAACACAACCCAAGATTAAGTACTCTGGAGGCTGAAAGAGTAGCGCAGTGGGAAGAACATCCACCTTTGAAGTGGGGATGCGGTTGGGATCCAAGTATCAGTACTGTGGAAAAGTCATGTTACGTCCCTGTGCCTTAGACATCAATATTAGACTGTTAGCTCTTTGGGCCAAGGATTCGTTGTGCATGAAAAATGCTAATTATACAGCATTGCTTGAGCTATATATATATATATATATATAAAATAAAAAAATAAATAGATGATACCGTTCTGTGGCTAACGAAATGCTTTTATTTGTACTGATACCTCTACATGTATATATATCTTTTTTTATAATATATATATATATATACAGGCATACCCCACATTAACGTACGCAATGGGACCGGAGCATGTATGTAAAGCGAAAATGTACTTAAAGTGAAGCACTACCTTTTTTCCACTTATCGATGCATGTACTGTACTGCAATCGTCATATATGTGCATAACTGATGTAAATAACACATTTGTAACAGGCTCTATAGTCTCCCCGCTTGCGCACAGCTTCGGTACAGGTAGGGAGCCGGTATTGCTGTTCAGGACCTTCTGACTGGTGCATGCGTGAGCTGCCGTTTGCCTATTGAGCAAGATGTACTTACTCGCGAGTGTACTTAAAGTGAGTGTACTTAAACCGGGGTATGCCTGTATATATATATATATATATATATATATTATAAAAAAAGAACAAAAAGCACTCCGTAATAATAGTCACTGGTGTGGGTGCAGATCCTATAATGAAGAATAGCAATACGATACCGTTTGGAAATGAAATCAGCAGGCAGCACTCCAGAATTGAACAAACAAGTGTATTGAAAAAATAAACACAAAACCAACGTTTCGGTCCACGAATGGGACCTTTGTCAAGGTGGTGCAGTTACAGGACAGAAGTGAACACATATATATACCCCTAGAATACTCACAAATAACAGATGCTGCAAATCAAGTTGATTGCACAGCATGATGTCAGATGCAGTGCTGACCTTGTGTAACCTCAATGTGAGCACTCAGTACAAGGTGTACTTAGTAGCTCAATAGGAAATATAGTGGAAGCCACTGCAGGGGGATTAAAGTTCACACAGTGGCTCCCAAGCCAAAAGTGATGTGTGTAGGCTCCACATGTATGTGTGTGGCAGAAGCCATAGAGCTGAACTGTGGTCCCTATTCACATTGCTGCAGTGTCCCTTATGTGGCAAACAGAAAAAAAGCCCCAACCACAAATTGCATATGAGGCCAAGGTCAGACATGCACTGTCATACAAAAATCAATATTCCAACGTGCTAAGTGCAAAAATATAAATATAAATGTTAAAATGACGATGTGGAAGGCTGTTGGTCACTCGTGGACCTAGTATCAAATCCGTGGCTGTTTCCATGGACCCGGCACGTGGCCAAGCATAGCTGCTTGTAATAGGTGATTTTACATCCCCAGAGGAGTATGGCTGTGTTGACTGAGGATTCACACATCGCTGGTTTCCCTGCTGCAATGGTTAACTTTGCTTATTATAGTAGGCATTATTTCACTCTGTTTATTAGGTTTTTCACCAACAGGGCGCCTATTCTGCACATAGGGATTTTCCATGGGCAAACAACCAGGACATACCCGTTTCGGATAAGGATTGGACTATGGACGGTACACTAAGGCTCTTGGACATTGAGCAGGTTTTGCATTAACGATTATCATGTTTTGCCTTTTAGGTGGTTAATGCCCCATTTATCAGTAATGTCATTAGAAGCCATACCCAGGCTACAATTATGTATCCATTACAATGGTCTTGTGACGCTTCTGCCACAGCTTTATGCCAGGGCAGTTTATATTGGCCACGTGCCGGGTCCACGGAAACAGCCACAGATTTGATATTAGGTCCACGAGTGACCAACAGCTTTCCACATCGTCATTTTAACATTTATATTTATATTTTTGCACTTAGCACGTTGGAATATTGATTTTTGTATGACAGTGCATGTCTGACCTTGGCCTCATATGCAATTTGTGGTTGGGGCTTTTTTTCTATTTGCCACATAAGTGACACTGCAGCAATGTGAATAGGGACCACAGTTCAGCTCTATGGCTTCTGCCACACACATACATGTGGAGCCTACACTCACCACTTTTGGCTTGGGAGCCACTGTGTGAACTTTAATCCCCCTGCAGTGGCTTCCACTATATTTTCTATTGAGCTACTAAGTACACCTTGTACTGAGTGCTCGCATTGAGGTTACCCAAGGTCAGCACTGCATCTGACATCATGCTGTGCAATCAACTTGATTTGCAGCACCTGTTATTTGTGAGTATTCTAGGGGTATATATATGTGTTCACTTCTGTCCTGTAACTGCACCACCTTGACAAAGTTCCCATTCGTGGACCGAAAGGTTGGTTTTGTGTTTATTTTTTCAATACACTTGTTTGTTCAATTCTGGAGCGCTACCTGCTGATTTCGTTTCCAAACGGTAATTGCTTATATATATATATATATACATATACATAGTCTCTTTCTGTGGAAGCCAGAGATAGGTGCAGTGTGTGCTTTTCAGTGTTCTGGCGGTTAAGCTCCTGCATGCTGAAAAGCACACACAGCATCAAATACAGCCGCGGCCCCTTTTATTCTCCAACATCTGCAAATTTTTTCAGGATTTTTTTCCGAATGCCACGCACTTCACTGCACTTCACCACGTTCATGCCGCATTCTGACCGCATTTATACCGTATTCATACCGCATTCACAAGCGCGGTTGGTGTGTTTATTGATAATAGTTTGGATTTAATTGGTTGCAATTCTTCGCGTATCCGCCAGATTACAGATATTCATGAATTGTAATGCGCATGCGCTTCAGTAATGTGTCGACTTGCAGGTTTTTAAAAAAATACCACAGTGGTCCATTGTAAATTGGCCTTGGGACTGAAGAAATGTGACGCTGTGCTCACCACGGACAAGGAGGGACCCCGAAACTGAGGTGAGATGGGTAACAAACTGCACCCACAGCTACGGGGACACGCCTAGAAAGTGGAAAATAGGCGTCTGGAACCGTCTGGGAGTATAAGATAAAGTAAGATACTCGCCAGACGAGAAGGGAGATTCCAGAAGATAGGTGGTACCGAGAGCCTGGGGTCCAGAGCCGGGAGGTAGGTCGGAATCCGAAAACCGAGGTGAAGGGGTCGGGAAGTCCAGGAGGTCAGAATACAAACCAAGGGTAGAAGACCAGAGCGGATCCACAGCCAGGCCGGTTCGGTACGCAAGGGATCACTAAGGAGACAAAGAGACAGGAACTAAGGCAGGCACGGCCGTGGTTAACACAGGTCATACAAAGCTATGCTCAGCCAAAGAATGAATGGCTGAGCAAGGTATAAGTAGGAGGAAGGACCAATAGGGAGAGGGGGAGTAACAAGGGAGCGGCCCCAGGAAAGATACCCCCCCTTTAGGAGCGGCCTCAGGACGACTCCAATATGGCTTTTGGGGAAATTTGGAGTGAAAGAGTCTCAGCAGTCTGGGGGCATGTATTTGATGGTAGGGTACCCAAGATCTTTCCTCTGGGCCAAAGCCCTTCCAGTGAACCAGGTATTGTACCGAACCCCTCGTCCTCCTGGAATCCAGAATAGACTGGATTTCGAACTCTTCCTGCCACTGAACTATGACTGGTTTAGGGTCAATCAGTGTCCTATGGAACCGTGGACTCTGGGACACAGGTTTCAGCAGTGACACGTGGAACACGGAGGGCATCCTCATGGATGGAGGAAGTTCCAGACGATATGCCACAGGGTTGATCCGTTCTACTACTGAGAATGGACCCAAGAACCTAGGAGCCAGTTTGTGGCTTGGAGTCTTCAGTCTAATGTTCTTGGAAGAGAGCCAGACCTTATCCCCTGGTTTGAAGACTGGTGCCTGACGGTGACGATCTGCCTGTGCCTTTTGTCTATGGGTTGCGTTTCTCAAAGCCTCTTGGATCCTTTTCCAGGATTCCTGAAGATCCCTGATTCGGTCATCGGTCGCTGGAACCCCGGTAGGAACTGAGGTGATGGGCAGCTGACCCGGGTGAAAACCATAATTAATGAAAAAAGGGGATTTCAACAGTTCTTTAAAGAGTTATGGGAGAACTCTGCCCACGGAAGTAAATCTACCCAATTGTCTTGGCTGTCTGCGATGAAGCATCGGAGGTATTGCTCCAGAGTTTGGTTCGTTCTCTCGATTTGCCCATAAGTTTGGGGGTGATACCTGGACGAAAAATGGAGGGTGATATCCATCCTGCGAGCGAAAGCTCGCCAAAATTTTGAGACAAATTGTGTACCTCGATCGGATACGATGGAAAGAGGAACTCCGTGAATGCGGAATATTTCCTTAACAAAAATGTCTGCCAGGGTAGGGGAATTGGGAAGGCCTTTGAGAGGAATTAAATTGGCCTCTTGGAAAAACGATCCACGACAACCAAAATGGTGTTCATCCCTTTAGAGGTTGGAAGTTCCACCACAAAGTCCATGGACAGATGACTCCATGGGCGTTCTGGTATAGGGAGGGGTTGTAGAAGGCCGTACGGCTTTTTACGAGCGGTCTTAACCTGGGCGCAGATTGGACAAGTTTTTACGTACTCTGAAATGTCCTGCAACATGGTTGGCCACCAAAAGGTACGACCAATGAGGTCACAAGTCCTGCTAATGCCTGGATGACCGGCTGACCTAGAAGAATGACCCCACTCAAGAATCTTCTTAAGGAAGCGTGGAGCTGCATACAGACGGCCGACCGGCACCTTAAGGCCCCTCGGGAAATTAGACTGTGCTGCCATGACCTGATCCAGGATATCAAAAGAGTTGGCCGAAACAATATATTTGGAGGGTAATATTGTTTCGGAGATAACCTCGGAATTATCCTCAAACAGGAATTGATGTGAAAGTGCGTCTGTCTTTTGATTCTTTGAACCAGGAATGTAAGATATGAGATAATTAAATCTCGAAAAAAAAAGAGACCATCGAGCCTGACGCGCCTCAAGGCGACGTGCACTCTCAATGTAAAGTAAGTTTTTATGATCAGTAAAGATCGAAATGGGGGTCTCCGTTCCCTCCAGAAGATGTCTATATTCCTGAAGGGCGAGTTTAATAGCCAGGAGCTCTCTGTTTCCGACATCATAGTTCCGTTCTGCTGAAGAAATTTTTTTTTAAAAGAATCCACAGGGATGAAGTTTGGCCTGTGGGGGCTGTCTCTGAGAGAGAATGGCACCTGCACCGACGTCGGATGCGTCTACCTCTAGGGTAAAGGGGAGCCCGGGAACAGGGTGACGCAAAATAGGAGCAGAAGCAAAAGATTTTTTGAGGGAGTCGAAAGCTTGGAGAGCTACAGGAGACCAGACTGCTGTGTTAGCTCCCTGTTTGGTGAGGGCAGTAATGGGGGCCACGATAGAAGAAAAATTCTTGATGAATTTACAATAGTAATTCGCAAATCCCAAGAATCGCTGTATGGCTTTCAGGGAAGTGGGTTGTGGCCATTCTAAGACAGCCTTGGGTTTGACTGGGTCCATAGAGAAGCCAGTGCTAGAAATGATATAACCAAGAAAGGGAATGGAAGAAAGATGAAAAGAACATTTCTCTAGTTTAGCATAGAGATTGTTCTCCCGAAGGCGGGACAGGACTAATTTGGTGTGTTGAATGTGGTCAGAGAGGGATTTGGAAAAAATAAGGATATCGTCAAGGTATACGATAACGAAGCTGTCGAGGAGCTCACGGAAGATCTCGTTGACAAACTCCTGGAAGACCGCCGGGGCATTGCACAGGCCAAAAGGCATGACTAGATATTCATAATGCCCATCCTGGCGGTCTTCCATTCGTCGCCCTGCCGGATGCGGACAAGGTTATAGGCTCCGCGGAGATCAAGTTTGGAAAACATTGTTGCACCCTGTAAACCATCGAAGAGTTTGGAAATAAGTGGCAGGGGGTAACGGTTCTTGATCGTAATTTTATTAAGGCCTCTGTAGTCAATACAGGGGCGCAAGGAACCATCCTTTTCTTAACAAAAAAAAATCCAGCTCCAGCTGGAGATGAAGAAATGCGGATAAAACCCTTCCTCAAATTATCCTGGATATACTCGGTCATGGCCTTGGTCTCGGGTATGGAAAGGGGGTAAGAATGGCTCTTGGGTAAGGTAGCACCGGGAAGGAGCTCAATAGGACAGTCATAGTCTCTATGGGGAGGTAACACTTCAGAACGTACTTTATCAAAAACGTCCGCCAGGTCCCAGTAGACCGTTGGAAGGGAAGTTTTATACTCTACGGGTAATTCCACTCCGGCTAACATCCATTTGGGGGGAAGACAGGTCTTAAGGCACTGGGGGCTCCATCGTATGGGCTCCTTACCAACCCAATCTAATTGTGGGTTATGAAGTTGCAGCCAGCGGAGTCCCAGAATTACATCTACCGATGGAGTGTGGATCACATCCAAGATAATCTTCTCTTGGTGACCGTCCTCCATGGAGAGGGATAGAGAACAAGTCTCCAAGGAAATAAAGGCTGGTTGGAGTGGACGCCCGTCTATGGCCTCCAGACCAACTGGAACAGCCTTAGATCGGAAGGGAATCCCATTCCTATAGGCAAAACTCTGATCAATAAAGTTTTCCTGAGACCCAGAATCTATAAATGCAGAAGCGGGGATCAGGGAGTTATTCCAGGCCAGAGAAATAGGCAGCATTATACGATTGGGAAGTATTTTAGAAGAAGAAAGAGGAGACGAGATTATACCCAACGAGACCCTCTCATACCTTATTGGGTCCTGGTGTTTCCCGGTCGCAGAGGACAGCTTACCAGCAGATGACCGGGATGACCACAGTAATGGCACATTCCACCATCTCGTCGGCGCTGTCTCTCAGACGCGGATAGCCGATGACCTCCGAGCTGCATCGGTTCGGGCTCATCCATTGTTTGGGGGACGTAATGGAGGAGACTGCGGCTGGAAGACCAGGAGGAGTTGGTACAAGGAAGAGCACGTTCAAGTCTCCTCTCACGTAACCGCTGGTCCACGCGGATGCAGACCGCAATGAGATCCTCCAATCTGGTGGGTCTCTCCATAGTGGCCAGCTGGTCCTTGATGGCATCCGACAGACCCTGCCAAAAGGCTGCTGATAGTGAGCCATCATTCCAGGAGGTCTCTGCCGCGATGGTCCGGAAGTCCAAAGCATACTCGGCGACAGGACGAGTACCCTGGGAAATATGGAAGAGAGAAGAATCTGCCGTAATTTGACGACCAGGCGTATCGAATACTTGCCTGAATTCTCGAAGAAAGCAAGAATAGTCATGCGTCATGGCAGGCTCCCGCTCCCAGATGGGGGATGCTCAGGCTAGGGCCTATCCGTTCAATAGAGACATAATATAGGCCACCTTTGAACGAGCAGTGGGGAAGCGCAAAGGAGATAATTCAAATTGCATCTCGCACTGATTAAGAAACCCTCTGCATTCGTGGGGATCCCCTGCATAGCGGTTGGGAGCCGGGAGATGAGGATCCACGGCCACGGGAAGAACCGGGAGGGAAACGCCACAGCTGCCATGGCAGAGGAGCCTGGGGAAGGCTGCAATGAGGAGAGTCTAGAGAGCTCCTGCGTCATAGAGGCAAGCTGCGCCTCTCACTGAGTACTGATCCTTTAGAGATCAACTCTGACAACAGAGTTGGTGTTGGGTCAGTACTGTTTACCACCTTATAGATAGATTGGTTATCATACACACCACCTACCTGAGAGATGCTGAACAGATTTTATACCTACCTGATCTGAGTCAGCCTACCGTTGTTACTATGTATGTGAGTCTAGTATATTATACCCACATTGTGGTTAGGGACTTATTGCTTTGCTCCCTAGACTCATAATCACTTCCCCTAGGGCTATATTCATAGGCAGTGATATTGAGCTGATTATATACAAACCCTATGTTCTATCATCTATCTACAGTATTTCTTGCTCTGTACTAGCTATATTATTAGCCAGGATCCCATTCATTCAGCCAGTTACACTACCTCATTGTTTTTTGGCAGACCTGGCTAGGGATACTTATGTATGCTAGAGTGCTGTATATTCTGCGTATTAGGGATTGTTTATACTGGCACATACTGTTACAACAGATTTTATACCTACCTGATCTGAGTCAGCCCTATCGTTGTTACTATGTATGTGAACCTAGTATGTTATACCCACATTGTGATTAGGGACTTATTATTTTGCTCCCTAGACTCATAATCACTTCTCCTAGGGTTATATTCATAGCCAGTGATATTGAGCTGATTATATACAAACCCTATGTTCTATCATCTATCTACAGTATTCCTAGCTCTGTACTAGCTATATTAATAGCCAGGATCCCACTCATTCAGCCAGTCACACTACCTCACTGTTTTTTGGCAGACCTAGCTAGGGTCTCTTATGTATGCTAAAGTGCTGTATATTCTGCGTATTAGGGATTGTTTATACTGGCACATACTGTTACAGCAGCGACATTTAGGGTGCTTTGGTTCATTTGGACAGTGACTCACCATACTCACTGGTCCAAACTGCAACATACATTAATAGAGGATATTTGCAGTCAGAATTCATTGATCCAGAACACCACATTTAGTGTTCATATGAATGATTTAAACGTTTAATTCTTATTTTATCACCCATTATTTTAAATTATTTGAATAAAGTGTATGTTTTAAAGTGTTCACCATACCACCTATGTGTTTAGAGTGCCCTTACTAGGTTCTTTCTCTCCGGTCTGTTGTTCTCCAGGAATGGAGACATCTTTTAGAGGGTTCCAAAGAACCAATTGCCATTCTCACCGACAAAAAAAATTGTTATATATTGAGGGTGCTCGCCGCTTGGGCTCCCGCCATGCTCGCTGGTCACTCTTCTTTTCCCGTTTCAACTACACCATCTCTTATATCCCTGGTACCAAAAATGTTAAAGCGGACGCCCTTTCTCGTCAGTTTGCCTCCGAGTCCGAGGCCAAAGAAACCTCAGAACCTATTCTCCCGGCCAAGTGCATAGTCTCGGCGAACAACTTTGATGTATTGGTTGAGATCCACAAGGCACAAGCACATATCCCCAGCAGGTTCAGGGTACCAGAAGGACGTCTCTACGCGGCTCCACGTTTCCGCCACAAAGTCTTACTTTGGGGTCTTTCCTGCAGAGCAGTTGGTCATCCAGGCTTCAAGAGGACAGCTGATCTCATTAAACGGACTTTGTGGTGGCCCAAGATGAATCATGATATTCTCAATTTTACTTCCGCCTGTCCTGTTTGTGCCCAGAGTAAAATCCTCCATCATAAGCCTTCTGGACTTCTGCTAACCCTTCCCATCCCTGAACAACCCTGGAAACACATTTTGATGGACTTTATCGTTGAACTGCCAGTGTCCAAAGGGATGAACACTATTTTGGTCGTAGTTGATAGATTTTCAAAGCAGGCTCACTTTATTCCCCTCAAGGGTCTTCCCAACTCGGCTACCTTGGCGGATGTCTTCTCCAAAGAAATCTTTAGGCTACATGGCATTCCTATTTCCATCGTCTCCGACCGGGGGTCCCAGTTCATTTCGAAATTTTGGCGAGCTTTCTCTCAAAGATTGGGTATCTCCCTCCTGTTCTCCTCGGGATATCATCCACAAACCAACGGTCAAACTGAAAGGATGAAAAACCCTCGAACGGTATCTGAGATGCTTCATTTCCGACTCACAAGATAACTGGGTGGATCTTCTATCATGGGCCGAATTTGCCATTAATTCCTTAAAGAACGAGTCCATTCAGGAGTCCCCTTTCTTCATCAACTGTGGGTTTCACCCCAGTAGTCTCCTCTCTCACCTTCTCCTTCTGGAGTTCCTGCAGCCGACTCTCATGTCACCAACTTGCAAGAATCCTGGAAGAAGATTCTCAAGTCCTTACGGTCCGCGGTGGCCAAGCAAAAGATCAAAGCTGATCGTCAAAGTGGTCCTTCATTCAAGCCTGGTGATCTGGTCTGGCCGTCATCCAGGAATATTAGGCGCAAGTCTCCTTCACCCAAACTGTCCCCTAGATTCTTGGGTCCTTTTATAATCCTTGAAAAGGTTAATCCCGTGGCCTATCGCCTCGAGCTTCCCCCCTCAATGAAAATTCCGTCAGTTTTCCACCTTTCCCTCCTGAAGGAATTTGTGTCCAGCCCTCATTTCCCGGATCTCTCTCGGAGACCTAATCCAGTGTCCACCCTGGGTCAACAGGAGTACGAGATACAGTCTCTCATAGACTCGTGGATCTCCAAGAAAGGACTCCAGTTTCTGGTTCACTGGAAGGGCTACGGTCGTGAGGAATGGTCCTGGGTACCGGCACATCACGTCCACGCCCCAAGGTTGCTGTCTCAGTTTCGCCAGAAATTCCCCCTTAAGCCGTGGTTGGATCACTCGGAGATTGATCCTCAAGGGGGGGACACTGTGACGACTCAGGAGATTCCTTCCTCTCCCTCTCTCCCATCTCCCGCTATCCTTTCTGCCCCTTCCCACTCTTCTCCTTCACGTCTACCTCTATCCCCTTGCCACAGCGCGTTCCCCGCAGGTCTCGCGTACCCACGCGTTCCCACAGCCCCTGCTGTAATCCTCCCCGCTCCCTCTCCCCCGCGGTAGCTCCTTTACCTTTCCCTGTGATGCCATCCGTCCCATTGCCTCCTCTGCACATGGTGCCCGCGGTGCGGCGTTCCGCGCGCCTGGTGACGCGTCCGGTGCGCGCGCCCCCTCAGCCCATGGGGGACGCGCGTGCATGCTCCTCTCCACCTTTGCTGGCCATCGCACGGGCACAGGCCTCGCCCATGATCCCCTCCGCTTGGCTCCGTCCCCCTCCTTCTGCCTTTCCCTGCTCCGTGCGGGCCGCACCTGTGTTACAGCCTGTGCGCGCGCATCCCCAGCTTACAGGGGCCGCGCGCATAGACTCTTCTTATCAGGATTTCGCTGTCTCCGCCTCCCAAGCTGTTCAAGCCATTCCCCTGACTGCCCCTTCTGTCTCCTCCTCTTCTCTCCCTGACCTATCTCTTGCTTCACCCATTTCTCTCTCTGCTCCACCCCTCTCTGCCATTGGTGCACCTCCCTTTATAATCCCTGTCTGTCCACCTTTTCCTCGCTCTGCATAGTTCCTGTTTCCCTGTGTGTACCTGTCCTATGCTGTGCTCCCTCTGTGCTCCTGTGAATACCTGCTCCTGTGTTACTTTGGATTTCCCTGGCTTTGACCCCGGCTCTCCCTGGACTACTCTGCTCTCTGGTAACCCCTTGAACCCTGCTACGCATACGACTTCGCTGACCTCTGGCTTCCTAGGACCTGGCTTGCTCTCGGACGACTCTACTCTCTGGATCCCCTGAACATTGGCTAATGGACACGACTACTCTCACGGACACCCCCAAGCGTTGCAAGCATTACTAACACTCTTCCAACAGGCCCAGCAACGCTATACCACACTCCGGGCTTGCTCCCACTGCTGTGGGTGTGTGGTATCATACCGTTCCCACCTCAGTACTGGGGTCTTGCTTGGTCTGCGGGCATACAGGCGTGAAAATGTTAATATCTGAGTGCCTCTTGCCTACACATGTTAAAGCTGCAGTCCCTTACTTGGATGAAAATAAAGCAGGCAGAAGCCTGAGTTAAACAACGTACTGTAATACTTTGCATGATCCTGTTTTTTGTATAATTAACCCTAGAAGACTGTGGGCCTCATGCAGAGAGCAGCGAATTTTAGAATTGGAGAGGGGGAAAATTTTTAGCTTTTTTGGAGAGTTTTTTTCTCCATATGCAGAAAGGGCAGAAAACTGCATTTACAAGCCTTTCTGCATATGGAGAGTTTCAACCAGCGCTATAAGCGCTGTTGAAACTAGTGGGGAAAAAATCGCGTTTTTTTTTTTTCCCCTCCACCGGCCGCGGAGCGCCAGCTGCTTGGTGGAGAGGAAAAATGTTGAAAATCGCGCCATTTTTTTTGGCGCGAACAGCCACTAGATGGCGATCGCGGCTCTCTGCATACGGCAGAAAAAAAAACTGGAGAGATTAGAAACTCTCCAGCCGCGCGGCGAATTTCAAGGGGAAAAAAAAAATGGCGCTTTTTTCAAATCTCGCCATTTTCGGCTGTTTTTAGCGCGATTTTCGCCGGAAAATGGCGAGATTGCTATTAGCGCTGTTCTCTGCATGAGGCCCTGTGTCGGGAAGAACCCAGACAGACGTCAGCGCTACAAAAGAGGGGCGTTTGTCACATATGGTGGAGAATGTGGGTTGACACTAAAAAGTCTGTGGATTTGTAAATAAATGCGGGGGTTTAAAATGGCCGCCCAGCCGAAGTAAAAGTACAAATGCTATGAGTGAAGTCTGTCCCACTGTGTATAAACAGTTGTGCTTCCAGCATACACAGAGAATGTGCGAAGTGTGGATGCAATAGCACCCTGAACCCAAACAGAAAACCAAAAATGTTTTTCTGAAGAAAGTAAAAATTGCAGCTAGCAAGTTGTCCCTGTCGGTTTTAAAAAATGGCCAACGTCAAATGTTTGTTTTGCAACGTACATAACCATGAAAAACAGTGTCCCTTCAGGCCATACGATGATGAGGATGATGACGACTCGTATGTGGCCCCTGGAAGAGAGCCGTACTCACAGATGAATTTAGTATGCTGGGCCTGTCATGAAGTAGGTCACATGGAAGATGTGTGCCCCCAAATTTTCAAAGACAAACAGCTGCAAAAGCAAGCAACGCCCTGTGAGTGCAAGAAAGATGTGGAACCTACCAGTGAGTGTGTGCCCAGTACAACTGATATCTCTGGAGCTAATAAAGCAAAGAGAAAGAAGAAGAAAAAGAAAACTGTTCCTCAAATCACAAGGGAAGTGACCGAGCCACTTGAACCTGCGCTGTCAGGACATGCGTCAGAAAGGCGCAGAGATTTGCTGCAGACCGGAGTGACCGGCAGAATTGTCACGGGAACAGTGGCAAAGGAAAAGGAGGAGCAAAGGGAAGCTGAATCCTTGATCCAGGATAAAGAGGCTTTGGTTTCTGCACTCCAAGCTGCCCGCCATGATTATGAAGTACTGTGGCAGGGATTGATGAAGGAGCGAGAAGCGAACGCCGAGTTACAGAGGTGTATACTCCCAGCTTTACAAGAGCATGAGGCTTTGAAGAAAACAGAGTCTCTCTTACGGAGTGAGCTGAAGAGGTGACGACTAGTCTGGAAAAGGCCAACACCGTAATTGCCACCATGGATGAAAAACAGATTAAGTCTTACAAGTTGATTGCTATCCTAAAACAGAAATACGGGAAGGCTCTACAAGAGGTTCACGCGCTCAGCACAGAGTTGCAACACTCACGCCTGGAGGGCCACGGTCTGAACACAGAGCTGGGAATATTGAAGGAAACCTGTGAGAATGCTCTGAGTAATTTAGAGACTGTAAAGAGAGAGAATGTAATTCTGACAAAGAAAAATTCAGACTTGACTGACCAGATCAGTGAAGGTGATAAGAAGCTTCAACAAGCAGGAAAAGTGGAGAAGCAATTGATCCAGGAAAAGTTAGAAATGCAGGAAGAGCTGCAGAAGCAAATGGCTGAGCGTGAGATACAGTGCACCGAAAGGGAGGAGGTGTCCGTCCGTCAGGTGGTCTGCCTGACATTGCGCTATGAAAGCAAGATGGCCGATATCCACAAGCACCTGGACCACACGGCAAATGAGGGGGCCCGGCTGCTGCTGGAGCTGGACAAGACCTGGGAGGAGCACCTGCAGCTGCAGGTCAAGAAAAGAGAAAAGGAAACAGAATTAAACCATGCTCTGAAACAGATGACAGACATGGAATCGCGACTCAACTCCAAAGAAGTTGAATTAGTAGCCGCTACAGTGGTTCAGTCGGGATATCAATCCTACCTCCTAACCAAGCAAGCTGTACGTTCCTATACACATATCTTCAATGCTGTTGCAATATTACGATTTGCTATAAAGATTAAGTTGGAGAAAGAGATTCCAAGGCTAAAAGAGACACGGTCACAAAAGGAGACCAGGGAAAGTAAACTCAATGCCACCACTGATGACAAAGAGGAAGGAGAAAGGATTGACTTTGATTGTGCTGCTGTTATTCCAGAAACAGATAGGCACCCTCCTGAGAATACTGAGAATATACTCCCTGATCGGGGATTCAAAAATCCAGATCCTCAATTTCATTTACATTGTCCAGATGATTATCAAACTAGTGAACACACCCAGGCCACCATAGAAGATGTTTTAGCCAAGTGGGTGGCAGTTCCTGAAAACACAACCTTGATGAAAAATCCTGATGACATTTTTAATATGGACTACGTTTATACAGAGGCAATAATGTCTCCAAAACCCAAAGGCCTGGTAATGGGCCCAAAAGGGAAATCTTATGAGAGGAGACATCTCAGTAAGAAGAGCCTAGAAGGTTCAAAGATTGAAAAGAAAAAGCGACGGTCAACGCTGCGTCTTAATAGTTCCAGATCTCACCACTCTAGACCACAGTGTGGAGCCAAGGAGAATCCGGTCCGGGTGTCTCTTCAGTGGCTGAAGAAACAGTCCCGTCATTTGCAGGATGCAGCGGGCGTTGAAATGAAGTCAGAGGATGTAATGGACTGGAAGTCAAAAAAAATAATTGTTTGGGAACTGTTACGCTGTGCTCACCACGGACAAGGAGGGACCCCGAATCTGAGGTGAGATGGGTAACAAACTGCACCCACAGCTACGGTGACACGCCTGGAAAGTGGAAAATAGGCGTCTGGAACCGTCTGGGAGTATAAGATAAAGTAAGATACTCGCCAGACGAGAAGGGAGATTCCAGAAGATAGGTGGTACCGAGAGCCTGGGGTCCAGAGCCGGGAGGTAGGTAGGAATCCGCAAACCGAGGTGAAGGGGTCGAGAAGTCCAGGAGGACAGGATACAAGCCAAGGGCAGGAGACGAGAGCGGATCCACAGCCAGGCCGGTTCGGTACGCAAGGGATCACTAAAGAGACAAAGAGACAGGAACTGAGGCAGGCACGACCGTGGTAAATACAGGTCATAAAAAGCTATGCTGAGCCAAAGAATGAATGGCTGAGCAAGGTATAAATAGGAGGAAGGACCAATAGGGAGAGGGGGAGTAACAAGGGAGCGGCCCCAGGGAAGATAGTAATAGGTAGGGAGAAACTTACCACAGCTGTGTTGAATGTGCAGCTTGTGAGCGGTGCACGCGCATCAGGCGTGTGCGCCGCGCGGGAGAGACGCGCGCGGCCTCAGATGGGGGCGGGAACTCCTCCTGAGGGAGGACGTAAGGTTCCCCGGCCGTGCGCGTGCATGCGCGGGTTCAGTAGCCGCCGCGGGGAGCGGAGGAGAAGGGAGATCCCGCCTGCGGTGGCGAGAAGGCAGAGCTGGCGCAGAGACAGGTAAAGTCTCGGGGGGAACCCCCTTAGGGAGAGGTGTTCCCCCGGACCTTACAGGAACTGCCCGATTTTTATGTTACACGTGTGGACTTTGACACGGATACTTAACTTTGCAAATAAGCTAGTGTAGTTATGCTATATTAGGCCTCTAGAATAAGCATTTTGTAAATATTGCAATGTTATTTTTTTTCTCTTCATTGAAAATGTAGGTAAAACTACAAATTAATATACAGGGTTGACGGCCCTTAACAAGATTACAAAGCAACGAGAAAAAAAAATGGCCCTTTTTGGTTGGTAAATATATGAGGTTCATATTCTAGAGCAGAAAAAACCCAGGGATGTGATAGAAACTGTCCGGTTTTGTGAGTTTAATTATCATATCCTGGGTTATAGGAATTTGTTTCTAGAAATATATATTTTTGAAAATAGTTCCCTAATAGAGGGCAACAAAATATGTTTGCCAAGTATAGTCTCTTATTGCGAAACCTATTATCCATAATTGCCGTGGAAAAAAAAAAAAAAAAGTTCATATTCGTGTCATGTGAATGCTTAATATTGTACTGGGGAGTTAGAACAAGTATTTCAGGTAGGACGCTCACCCCAGTGAGGTCTATGGCCGCTCACCAAAGTAGGTGTGAGCTGGGGAGGGGGATATGTGACACAGTCCAAAGATGTTTCTGCCCTGTTTTAGGTAAGAAAGTGCAGGAATTGTGCAAAATGATCCATTCCACAGCTTCACATTAACTCAGGCTGGTGGATGGAAAATCCAGACCACAGATTACAATGTGTCTAGTTCTCCCTCACCTGCACTCCTAATCACTAGCACAGGTATTAAGAGCAGAGAGGGTTGCTTTTCACTCTCTCTTCTTAGAGCCTGGAGACTGGGGGGTTTGCTGCTCCCCTGTATCCAGTTTGGGGTGGACGGCCCCTTCAAGTATCACAGTACCAGAGGATTTGCCTGTACACTTGGGACCGAGTTCCCACCACGAACAGATAAGACAAACAAATGTTTATTGCTGTATCTAAAAGACTGTATGCTTTATCTAGTGACCCTAAATGAGAGGGCATTGTTTTAAGCTGGGGAACCAGGTTAGTTGGCCCAGCAGCAGTTAGAGAGGCTGATTCTGCTGTGTAGATAGATCCCTGAATGGGATAGGATTTTGTTTATATGATTTGGTTTTTGGTACTTGAAATAACAGTTTGGGAAATACTATAATACTGATATGAGTAAACCGCTGAATGTTAATATCTGAGTGCCTCTTGCCTACACATGTTAAAGCTGCAGTCCCTTACTTGGATGAAAATAAAGCAGGCAGAAGCCTGAGTTAAGCAACATAATACTTTGCATGATCCTGTTTTTTGTATAATTAACCCTAGAAGACTGTCGGGAAGAACCCAGACAGACGTCAGCGCTACAAAAGAGGGGCGTTTGTCACAATATATATATATATAATGTTTAAAAATGATCAACCACTTAACATTTAGGGCCATATTTACTAAACAGTTGTAAGCCTTCTGGCACTATAAGGGCCATACATTTGACTCTAAATATCATAAGATATACTCTAAAGCATTTTCATTATTTTTTTTCTGTGCCAAGTAGGAATAACTACCACAAGTGATTGTTTTTGGTTCCTTTTGGCGCCCTATAATTATTTCTGTTTGTGTATCAAATATAAGAAGCTTGGTAATTGGGTTTCATAGACACTAACGTACAATACGTAAGAAGGTACGCCAAGCTCAGTGGCAATATCAAGCCAAAACTGCCTTGATGTATCCATGTGAATAATTGTGTAACCCAGGGGTGGCCAACTCCAGTCCTCGAGGTCCACCAAGAGGTCAGGTTTTAAGGATATCCCTGATTCAGTACTCGTATCTAAATCATTGGCTAAATAAATGACCCTGAACAGAACAGCTAATAAGTCATAAAAAGGGAAAAAAGGGAAAAAAAATAACTAAACAAGTTAACAATAAATTATATATATTATACTGTATATATACCACAACGCATATGAACCAGCCCAAAGACCAGTAAAGAGACAGCAACCAGCAAGGAGTAATCCAAAATAAACTGTATTGAAACAAACAGTTACACGAAAGCCAACATTTCGGTCTCACAGGGAGACCTTCCTCAGGGCCGTGCAAACACCAACTAACAGTGACCATACTTATATACCCACACCCCAAGTGCAAAGAGATAAAACTAAACCAATCACCAACAACCTATCATTAAACACATGTTTAACAGCTGAGCACCACACATGAGTAACCAATACCTGGACCGGGAAGGAGCCATCTGGGTCCACGAGCAGAGGGAATCCATCTCGTGATCAGAGCAGCCTGCTCTGATGTCCGCAACTCGCGACCGGTGCCGGGACCTGCAGCGCGTCACCTGACCAGCCTGCGCGTCATAGGGCAAAGAGTGAGCTGGGGAGCCAATAGGGAATGGAACTGCGCACTGTCAAAGCACACAGAACCCGTATGAAGTAACCCTGGCAACCTAGAACGCCAGCTCACAGACCGCGCAGCCGCAGTAGTAGACACTGTTAGCAAGTGCGACGCTGCACCCACGGCACCAACAAAAGGCAGACATACATACCCAATAGCCTGTGGCTAAACTATTGTTAAATAAAGCCACTAAATACAGTCATAAAGGTACCAGGGGCCCCAGTTGCACCATACATAATAAATAATGACAATAAGGGAACCATGGGAGTGACAATATGCAAGGTAAGTGAAGCTATGGAAGAATAGTGACAACACACAAAAAGAAGTAAAAAATTTAAAAAAACAGCCCAGTTTTAACTCTTCGTTCAGTCCACCTGGTGCCAAGGTGCGTAGTTCATAAATGAGTCTGGCCTCCTGTTGTAACAAGATCTTACCCCTGTCCCCACCACGCGTAGGAACAGGGACCTGAAGAATAGGCATGCATCTAAGCGTTGCCAGAGAATGTCTCTGTTCTTTAAAGTGTCTCGCGACGGGGAGACATTTAAGGTCCATGTCATCACCACCACTCACTAGGGCTTTCCTAATTGTAGTGCGGTGCATGGCCATCCGCTCTTTTAACATCCTCACGGTTTTACCAATATACAGGAGTCCACAAGGACATCTTATGTAATACACAACGAATTTAGATTCGCAAGTAAGTGCCTGTTTAATTTTGATAGGTATGGCACTGTGGGGGTGATTGTAACTTGGGCCCAATTGCATGAACTGGCAGTTCGTGCAGCCATGACAATGATATGAGCCTGGTTTCATGGCCAGCCAGGTTTTAGAGGAGGCATATTTCTCTATGGGATCAGATCCTGTCACCATATCCCCGATGCTAGGGCCACGACGAAAACAGAACAACGGTGGTTCCTTGGCGCATGTGCCCATCCTCTCATCATTCTCCAAGATCTGCCAATTCCCCCGGATGCATCGCTTGATGTCATTAGAGGCGGTGCTGAAGGTGCTGACTACAGTATGTTAAGTCTGTTGGTCTCTGGCTTTCTGGACACTGGTGTCAGCAATACACTCCTATCAATCTGTCCCACCTTTTGTATGGAGTATTGGATGTCCTTTTCACAGTAGCCCCTCTCTCGGAAGCGTGCAGCCATCTGTACCAAGGCCCTTTCGGTCTCCTCTGGATCAGTTGTAATCCTCTTCACTCTTAGGAGCTGTGAGTAGGGGAGACCCCTTTTCAGTGGCAAGGGATGATGACTGGCTGCACACAGTAATGAATTCTTATCAGTGCTCTTCCAGTATAGTTTGGTAGCCAGCATGCCCCCAGATTTATACACAATTGTGTCTAAGAAAGCAATCTCATTAATACTGTAATTAAGAGTGAAGCGTATTGTAGAAGGAATATTGTTCAAAGAAGCCACAAACGCTAACAGATCCTCTTTGCTGCCATCCCACAAAATAAACACATCATCAATATAGCGTAGATATTTGACAATGTGTTGTCCATAAGACACATCATGAAGTATATGAGTCCGCTCGTACAAGACCATGAACAGATTCGCGTAGGACGGCGCCATGTTTGAGCCCATGGCCGTCCCGGTAAGCTGTAAATAATGATGTTTCTCGAACCTGAAAAAGTTTTTGTGTAGAATAACTTCAATCAATAGCATGAGAAACTCCACAGGAGGACCTTGTTGTACACCAAATACTTCAAACTTAGCGCGTACTGCTTCCAAGCCCTCCGCATGGGGGATATTGGTGTACAGACTAGACACATCCAGGGTGGTGAAAATGTAATCTGATGTATCAACGGATGTCACCAAGCTGCTTGATCAAGTCTGTTGTATCCTTAATATATGAACCCATGGTGGCTACCAGTGGCTGCAGATAAAAATCCACAAGTTGTGAGAGAGGATGACATAACGACCCCCAGGCTGAGATTATAGGTCTGCCCGGAGGTGCCACACAGGACTTATGTACCTTAGGGAGAGTGTACAGCACTGGCATCACTGGATGATCTTGAGTCAGAAATTTACTGGTCTCCTCTGTAATCCAGGCATTATTAAAGCCAAGCTGGATAATCCCATCAATTTCCCTTTTATAGGCTGTCGTCGGGTCACCAGGCAGTCGTCTATAGTGATGCGCCACCAAGAGCTGCTGTTCAATTTCTTGTCTGTAATATTGATAGTTGAGTACAACAATCCCCCCACCTTTATCCGCAGCCCTCACAATAATCTCTTTGTTGTCCCGTAGTGTTTTGAGGGCTGATCGTTCATCTCTGGACAGGTTATGGATACTCGTCTTATGGTTCTTCAGGATGTTGCGAGAGTCCTTGGTTAGCAGATTAATAAATGTGGCAACGTTCGGATTAGTAGAGTGAGGATCAAAGGTATATATATATATAATACTTTACACTAAACTTTTCTGTACTATGTCTTTTATCTCTTTTATTGTATGAATTTGGGAATCCCTGATCTATCTACATTCCACGCTGGAAAAACATCTATCTATAACTCTGTATATAACTAAATATATCACTCACAGCAGCACAGCAGTCTTTGTGTGTACGTTATCTATCTATCTATCTATCTATCTATCTATCTATCTATCTATCTATCTATCTATCTATCTATATAACAGAGAAAACAAACGGCGCTAATAACAAAATTAATGCTCAAAGAAATAACAATATATATACAAAATATTATATATATAAAGGCTAATGGAAGAAAATATATATAGTTACAAGTCCAATCCTTAGATCACAAATGTGTGATGAGTCCAGAGGCAGGGGTTCGAATGAATTGCAGCAATGGAAATGGGAGTCTGCTGTTACTGGGAGAATCACTCCCCAAGAGATATCTGAAAAAAACTAAACAACAACGCACAGCCCTAGTGCATTAAGAAAATAGGGATTTATTAATGATAAAAAGGAGTTAATGCATACTTACAAGACGACAAATGTGTACATTCACATAAGGGTATCTTTACTCCTGATGGTGTATTAACACTGAGGCTGAGACTGCCCTAGTGCATTAAGAAAATAGGGATTTATTAATGATATAGATGTTTTTCCAGCGTGGTATGTAGATATATATATATATATATATATATATATATAACAAAAAGACAGAAGCGCCAGCTCCATAGCATAATACTGTAAAAATAGAAGGATTCTTTAATGAAACAGAGAATGCTCACCAGGACCTACACTCACAATGTGGGTAAAAACACAATCGATTGAGACAATCTGTAAACAGCAGCGGGTCAGCGCAGATGGATATAGCAGACAGGTAGCCAGGGCCAATAGGTAATGAAGTGGTTAATCAATGGAGAAAAACAGTCCACAGCATGCCTCTTTGATGTAAAGATGATAAATACACCAAAGTCTAAATCCTAAAATGTTCTTTTTTTATATATTTATTTATTTTGGTGTTACACAAATCATTTGATTTATATTAAATCATTGTTATTGATTATATTTATGCACATATGTTTATTAACACCTTACTTCACTATACACTTTAGCGCTACTTTTTGTTTGTGTTAGTCATATATATATATACTAGCTGATATACCCGGCGTTGCCCGGGATTTAATTTTCCCGCTCCCCCTCGCTTTCCGCTCACCCCCCTTCACAGCTGCATCCCCCCCCCCCCCACGTTCACATGTCCGATTCCCCCCCCCTCTTTCACAGCTCCATTCCCCCCCCCCTTTCACAGCTGTAATTTCCCCCCCCTTCACATCTCCAATTTCCCCCCTCCCCCGCCTTCATAGCTCGGCGGCGGCAGGTCACTGAGGGGGGCGGCCGGGATTCCCCCCCCCACCCCTTGACAGATAGCAGGCGGCTCCCTGGGTGGGCAGGAGGGTTGTAATTCCCCCCCTTCAGAGCTTAGCAGCGTTGGGTCACCTTTGGTTAGTGATTTCCATCTCACCCCCCACTTCAGATCTCGGCAGCAGTGGCTCACTGGAGGGCGGGAGGGTTGCGATTCCCCCCCTTCAGAGCTGTCCAGTGGCAGATCACTGGGGGAGCAGGCGGGAGGGTTGTGACAGGGGGGGTGGGTGCAGCTGACTTACTGTGGGGCGGGGTGTCTGCTGCGGTGGAGGGCGGGAGCAGGGTCATCAACAGAAAGCATGGGGCCTGGGACAAATGAAAGGAGCAGGGCGGCCCCCCTCCCCCCCAACCATAGTGCACCTACCAGGGTAAAATATATTTTAGCGCACAACTTTAACGTAACTGTTTTCTTATGTCATACAGAAAAACAGATTACAATGCAACATGTTTATTTTTATATTTACCACAAAAGACAGGTGACTGAGTGGGTGACAGTGACTTGACAGTGGGTGGGTGACTGAGTGGGTGGGTGACTGAGTGGGTGGGTGACTGAGTGGTTGGGTGACTGAGTGACTGAATGACTGAGTGGGTGGGTGACTGGGTGGGTGACTGAGTAACTGGGTGAGTGGGTGACTGGGTGAGTGGGTGGGTGACTGAGTGACTGAGTGGGTGGGTGACTGAGTGACTGGGTGACTGAGTGGGTGGGTGACTGAGTGGGTGGGTGACTGAGTGGGTGGGTGACTGAGTGACTGAGTGGGTGGGTGACTGAGTGAGTGGGTGGGTGGGTGACTGAGTGAGTGGGTGGGTGGGTGGGTGGGTGACTGAGTGAGTGGGTGGGTGACTGAGTTGACTGAGTGGGTGGGTGACTGAGTTGACTGAGTGGGTGGGTGACATAGTGGGTGGGTGACTGAGTGACTGAGTGTGTGGGTGACTGATTGGCTGGGTGACTGGGTGACTGAGTGGTGAGTGACTGAGTGGGTGACTGAGTGACAGTGACTGAGTGGGTGGGTGACTGAGTGACTGAGTGGGTGACTGAGTGACTGGGTGACTGAGTGGGTGACTGAGTGGGTGGGTGACTGGGTGGGTGACTGAAAGGGGGGGAGGGAGGTGAAGGGGGGGAGGGAGGTGAAGGGGGAGAGGGAGGTGAAGGGGGGGAGGGAGGTGAAGGGGGGGAGGGAGGTGAAGGGGGGAGGAGGTGAAGAGGGGGGAGGGAGGTGAAGAGGGGGGAGGGAGGTGAAGAGGGGGGAGGGAGGTGAAGGGGGGGAGGGAGATGAAGAGGGGGGAGGGAGGTGAAGAGGGGGGAGGGAGGTGAAGGGGAAGGAGGTGAATGGGAGGGAGGGAGGTGAATGGGAGGAGGGAGGTGAAGGGGAGGAGGGAGGTGAAGGGGAGGGAGGGAGGTGAAGGGGGGAGGGAGGTGAAGGGCGGATGTCAAGGGGGGAGGGAGGTGAAGGGGGGGAGGGAGGTGAAGGGGGGAGGGAGGTGAGGGGGGGAAGTGAAGGGGGTGGAGGGAGGTGAAGGGGGTGGAGGGAGGTGAAGGGGGTTGAAGGGGAGGGAGGTGAAGGGAGGGAGGTGAAGGGGGGAGGTGAAGGGAGGGAGGTGAAGGGGGGGAGGGAGGTGAAGGGGGTGGGGGGAGGGAGGTGAAGGGGTGGAGGGAGGTGAAGGGGGTGGAGGGAGGTGAAGGGGGTGGAGGGAGGGGAAGGGGGTGGAGGGAGGTGAAGGGGGGGTGAAGGGGGGAGGTGTGGGGGGGAGAGGGGTGAAGGGGGGGAAGGGAGGTGAAGGGGGGGAGAGAGGTGAAGGGGGGAGAGAGGTGGAGGGAAGGGAGAGAGGTGAAGGGGGGAGAGGAGGAGGTGGGGGGAAGTGAGGAAGAGGGGGGGAAGTGAGGAAGAGGGGGGAAGTGAGGAGGGGGGGAAGGTGAAGGGGGGAGGGGGGAAGGTGAAGGGGGGAGGGGGGAGGTGAAAGGGGGAGGTGAAGGGGGGAGGGAAGTGACAATGTATCCAGCGTCCACTTGCTCCCCTGTCCGTTCCCCCTGCTGTATCTGACGGTCATCCGTCCGCTCCCCTCCCCCCCCCAACATCGGCCAAACCTTCCGTGTGCTGGTGCACGCGGCGGCCGTTCCTCCCCCGTCCATCCGCTCCCCCGCTGATCTGAGCCGTGAGGCAGCGTGTCTGCAATAGTTGTGCCCACTCCCCCTCCCGGCTGTCCGCTCCCCCGCTTGGTCTCGTCCTGTCGGTTCCCCGCTGACTGTAGCGGCCAGGGGTGTGAGGCAGCGGGAGGCACAGGTGGTGTGAGGTAAGGCGGGAAGGGAGGCCCCAGCGGCAGGGGTGTGATCAGGGAGGTGCAGGGGTTTGAGGCCCCGGCGACGGGCAGGAGTGTCAACGTGGAGGGGAGGCTGTAGGCGCAGGGGTGTGAGGCGGCGGTTTAGTTACTTACCTGGGAGCGAGGTGGCGGCGGCTGGTGCACATCTTGTGGTAGTCAGTGTTGGAGAGGCAGTGTGTGTGTGTGTGTCACTGTTTGACCACACCGGCCAATGAGAGGTATGCGGGGGCGGGCGGGCCAAGGGAGCCATCTCATTGGCCTGAGGCGGAGTGACGGGCCAAAGGTCCAAGTGATTGCCCCTAGACACAGGGATATACAATGTTTTAAAAAAATATATATAGATAGATCTGCACCACCTGAGGAAGATCCCCCTGTGGGATCGAAACGTTGGAGTTATGTGCTGTATTTAATACATTAATTTACATTCACCTGAGTGCTGTCTCCTTTTTGCTGCTATGCGGTAATGTATGTTTTGAAAACAAAAGGTGCTAATAACAAAATTAATGCTCAATGAAATAACAATATATATATACAAAATATTATATATATAAAGGCTAATGGAAGAAAATATATATAGTTACAAGTCCAATCCTTAGATCACAAATGTGTGATGAGTCAGAGGCAGGGGTTCGAATGAATTGCAGCAATGAAATGGGAGGCTGCTGTTACTGGGAGAATCACTCCCCAAGAGATATCTGAAAAAAACTAAACAACAACGCACAGCCCTAGTGCATTAAGAAATAGGGATTTATTAATGATAAAAAGGAGTTAATGCATACTTACAAGACAACAAATGTGTACATTCACATAAGGGTATCTTTACTCGTGATGGTGTATTAACACTGAGGCTGAGACTGCCGGTGGGGTAGCATGGGGCTGCTCGTCTGAACCTCTACCTGATGGGACTCGTGGGCGTAGGCGTGGGTAAATCTTATCGCCAACAGCTCCATACTACAGCCCACAATGAGGAAGTAAGAGGCATGCGCAGCCAGCAAGCAACTCCCGTAGCAGTCCAAAAACGGCCTCCAGCAGTTGTAAGGACTGGGACCCGCTGCGCCCGGCGCAGCAGGGGAATCCTCCGAGCAGGTCCCAGTCCCCCCTGGCTGCACGGCTCACAAACCGCTGTAACACGTCAGCCGTCAGGGGATGCAAGAAAATTGTGATCCCGAGCGGTGACGCGTAACGTGGTGCGCTGATGAGCCAATCAGCGGCGGGAGCGGGAGCTGTCAGACAGCTTCCTGCACAAGGTAGGGGGTGGGTGTGTGTGTGTGTGCGTGTGTGTGTGTGTCAGCGTGTGTGTGTGTCAGCGTGTGAGTGTCAGCGTGTGAGGAGGGCATTTGTGGGGGAGGGGGGAGGGAGCTGCTTACCTTCCGGAAGCCCGCAGCAGCTCCCTCCTGCAGCACGGGAGCCCGAGCCCGTGGAGGGAGGGGGGGGGGGGGTAGCGGGTCCCACTGCTCAAGCCACGCCCCCCCTCCCACTCCCGCCCCCCTCCCGCTCCGGCTCCCTACAGACCGCATATCGCGGTCTGTGCCTGTCAGCACACCGCCTGTCTGCAGTGCGGGCGCGCTGACTGAGGGAGCGGGGCCTTAGCCTAAGGAGTGAGGGAGATCTCCTCGGTAC